>NC_053169.1:58351267-58451267 GCF_016835505.1 Polypterus senegalus
TCTGCTTTGATTCATGTTTACTGTCTGTCAGTTTCCTAAGAGGACTTTGGTGTCCTTCTACAGCTTATGTATATAATCTATGAGGGTAACTGGGGGCTTTAAATTGCCCCCCTTGTGTGGCTAGCTTTGGTGTGCAATGCAATTGATGTTAATGGACACTGGCAACAGGAAATTTTAAAACAAACAAGGCCATAAAACATGACTCCTGGCTGTGTAAAACATATTGAGGTGGATGATTTTGTTAGAAAAATGAAATTATCACTTTTGGGTAGTTGTTGGCAAGTTGGTAAAAGTTGAAACAAAGAAAACATGTTTAATCAAGTAAGCACTTGTTTTAAAGGTAGGATTTGACTTTTATATTATACTGATACGATTATCACTTTACTGCTTTACTTCTATTATTGACTGATGTTTCACTGACACTGACAGTATTGTATTATTGACAGACTACAATTTTAGGAACAGTTTAGTAAAATGTAATTATAAATGCCAATATTTTAAGAACTTAAGTAAGTTCAGTTTTTTACATGTATACAATCCATAGTTCCTTCTGTTGTTCCACCCTAAATATTGCACTTCCCTATTTAACAGAGTTTAAAGATTGTGGAAGTGGGAAGCTCGTTACCAATTATTTTGTGAGCCAACCTCCCATAACCCACCCAACCAAGTTTCCAGCTTCTCCCAGCTCTGTTTGGATGGAAAATATTTTCACCAGCTTTATAAGTGTTTCCCAAAATATCTACTATTCCAAATACTTAGCAATTTTCTATGAAGCATTTTTTTTTCAACATGTGCCTACAGAAATGCCATAGAGAGTAGAACATATTACAACTTGTACTAAACACATAAATATTATACTAACAGCTAACCTGATGATAAAGTGTTGTAGACTTACTGTTGTCATAGATTGGGTTAGAGATGATAGGACAAAGAGGTCTTGTGTAATGGCCATGTTCATCAAGAAGGAACACCTGGAAGCAGAGTCTTACAACGTTCAAGTCATACTCTTCAATTTGCAAAAGCTGTTCTCGTGGTACTAAAACAGCAAAGGGAAGAAAAGAACAAACAAAAATCTTACACACAGGAAAACTAAAAAGAAGGCATGCTCAGTCCTTTAGCATGAGTTGATATTAATTGTCAGACCAGCTCCTCCCAGCTTACTTTGTTGTTATAACAGACACAGAATGACTGCCAAATAGGCCTTAAGAATATCATATTTCAGTTGAATGAATGAGTGGCAGAAGACAGAATGGTGAGCAGAAGAAAAGAGGGCGTTTAGAGGTTACATCCTAAACTGATGCTGACAAGCATAATATCATTTGATATGAGCATTTTTAACTTTTAAATGGAAATGAAAGGTAAATGCCAGATTAAATTAATTAATAGTAATTCTGCATTGCTGTACAGATTCTGTACATTTTTTCTACCTCCAGGAATGCATTGTCATATGTGCTGGTAGTCTTAGTGTCGCTGCATCACTGTTAATTAAAACTATGAAAAAAAAAGGACTTTTGCCCACATAGTTAGAATTTTTAAGTAACTACAAATCACAATAAAAATCTAGGCTAAAAGTTGCACTGATTTAGAGAACACATCATCTGATCCACAGAGGAGATATAAACTGGACTTCCCTGAGCAATCCACAAACAAAGTGAGTGGGCCACAAATCAAATTCAGGTGCCATGAGCTGTAACACTTCACTGTACCTTAATAATATCCGTTCATTGAACCATCCATTTGAGAAATTGAATTACAAATTGAGAAATGAAGCTGCCATAAGAAATATAGTTTTAGCTCATTGTGGTTTATGGAGGTTTACTAGTGTTTCAGTTATTTTTTCCATCTCATATCATTTGAAGATGTACACAGAGCTTGGCGTGAGCTCCGGGTCATCTAAGTTGTCAAGAAAACGTGCTTTGAACAACATTATGCTCTTTAAAAATTGGAATGCTATTATTCATAATTATGTATGAAGTCCACAAAAATTGGTTTGTCTGATGCAATTATTTATGACTTCACTAAACAGACTATTTTAATAAAATGTTATAAAATTGTCCATGAAAGCTATTTGCTTTATAGTGCATGTTGGTTGCCGCTTGACCTTTAGAACTGCATTCATAAATACAGTATATTATTATGTCAGAAGAACAAACGAGTAGCCAGAGAATATTTGGTCTCTTCTTCAAGACAGGGAAAAACATCCTACCATCTCATATCTACAGGAAGTTTGGTAAACTCTTTGAAGTACATCCCTAGATAGCCAGAGCTTGTTGGTTGTTATTTCAACCATAGTTTCAGTTCAAGACTACCCATTTTCATTAGTTTTCTTTTAAATCTGGTCTCTTGTTTTTCTAGTACTTAAGTTAGTAAGTATATTTATTCTGTATGTTTTTAAAAGACAGAGGTACACTGAATTTCAAACCAGATATAACAGTAAGCAACTACATTTCCATCTACTGAATACAGCTTCTTAAATGATTAAATTTGTTAAGTTACTCTTTGTGCATTTGGCTATCAGCAGCTCACTTCAATCAAACTGACATTTTGCAATAAAAATGATTTACATTATAATGTCATTTCCTTTATAAACTGCTGTCACACAAGTTTTGCTTAACTGGGGAGGAAAAAAGGTTGTTTGATGTTTCCATCTAGAATTTCATGTACTGTACATCACAAAATATTTATCTTTGGCTTTCCTGACCTTTCAATAACCCACTGATAAAGATGACGAAAAACAGATGTACTAGATATACAGACAACTCATTAATATTGCCCAATTTATAATGATTCTTATTATCATATAACCTCTACAGTAAATAATATCCAAAGACAATGGTGCCAGAACAACCCAATAGTTCATTATAAGCCTAGAGGAAGAACTCCATTTATTGTGTAGCAAATTAAATACATGGGAAAGACACATCAGAAAGTGGCTATGTCAGAAACGTTGCAGTTGAGGGAAATGTGGTTGTTTTATTTTATGAAACTGACATTGCATTTTACGGAATGATACAGGTATAATAAACTTGTTATGGTAGAAGGACACAATGAAAATCCTGTCATGTCACCAAACTTGTGCACATATTGATCCTGTTAAAGCTTCTGTTACACGTTTTCTCAACATTTCAGATATCAACAAATTACCAGCTTAAACTGAACAGAAAAATGCTTCATCAATACTTGTAAAATATTACCAACAAATAGCATTTCTAGCATTTACATCAAAATATATTTCAGAGCATTAAAACACAGTAATTTGTCACATAAAATCTTTCAGATGGACACCTGCCTAATGAGAGGCTTAATCTTGCCTGTAATTTCCCTATTTCCATGTTGGTGAGAGAAGACATTTTGATAAAAGTAAAGACAAATGAAGGTATTAAGGTATGCCCCAGTATTATTCTCTGCATTTAATGTCCTGTGACTTGACTTGACATGACCAGAAATAGCTCCCAAAAGTTGTGCAGGAAGCTCAAGGCAAGAGCCAACTCTGTATAATACATCAGTGCACTACTGGGCACCATTTAAAGTAAACCACTAAAATGTAAATGTAAGCAAGAACTGGTGTGCACTGAGAAGGAGAAAGAGTTACTGATTAATAAATAAATACATAATAAATAAACCAACGCTTCCTTCCATAACCCATTCTAAGCACTACTGGTGTATCCGCTGAATGGCCCTTGATTTAACAGCAATGCTGTGATTGATCTGGTTATTCATAACATAATAGTGAGCCTCACTCTCTCTTCAAAAATGTAATTGTTGCCTATGACAGCTTTTGCTCTGTATTGTTAATTCAACCGCTTCGAAATTGACAATGACAACTCTCCTTTGGTCATTACTCAACCATGATTTCTGTCAAACATTTACCTCTATGATCTCTACCTAAATTTAAATGGCTAATCCTTTTGACTTAAACTGAGTTTTACTATCACAAATATACTGCTGTTTGTCCCCAACAGTCCTAACTTACATAACAGTCTGTGACTTCTGTGGAAAATCTGGGTTAAGCCTCACGGTTAGCAGTCCAAAACTCTAACCTCTACACCAAAAAGCCTGCTTTAATGTGATGTTATCCCTAGAATAATTGGTTTAAAAACGGTAACTTTGAAGATCTGTGTATATCAAGAATTTAGATTTTATGTCAAATACTCTCATGCTAGAAGTGAAAAAATCTTCTTTGACTCCTTGATGTTGCACCAGAAGTGATGGATGGGGTTGGTTAAGGTATCTAAAAATGAAAATTAGCAAATTTAAGAACAGATGAAGATGTGATGAAGACCATGGACTGGCTGCTGCTTCACCACCTGAAGCCACAGGTCCGCCACGCCCTTGACCCTCTGCAGTTCGCATACCAGGAGAAGGTGGAAGTGGAGGATGCCATCATCTATATGCTACACCGATCCCTCTCCCACTTGGACAGAGGCAATGGCGCTGTAAGAATTGGACTTCAACACCATCCAACCTCTGCTCCTTAGGGACAAGCTAACAGAGATGGGAGTAGACTCGCACCTGGTGGCATGGATTGTGGACTATCTTACAGACAGACCTCAGTTTGTGCGTCTAGGGAATTGCAGGTCTGACATTGTGGTCAGCAACACAGGAGCGCCGCAGGGGACTGTACTTTCTCCGGTCCTTTTCAGCCTATATACATCAGACTTCCAATACAACTCGGAGTCCTGTCACATGAAAAAGTTAGCTGATGACACTGCTATCGTCGGCTGCATCAGGAGTGGGGAGAAGGAGGAGTATAGGAAGCTAATCAAGGACTTTGTTAAATGGTGCAACTCAAACCACTTACACCTGAACACCAGCAAAACCAAGGAACTAGTGGTGGATTTTAGGAGGCCCAGGCCCCTCATGGACCCCGTGATCATCAGAGGTGACTGTGTGCAGAGGGTGCAGACCCATAAATATCTGGGAGTTCAGCTGGATGACAAATTGGACTGGACTGCCAATACTGATGCTCTATGTAAGAAAGGTCAGAGCAGACTATACTTTCTGAGAAGGTTGGCATCCTTCAACATCTGCAATAAGATGCTGCAGATGTTCTACCAGATGGTTGTGGCGTGCCCTCTTCTGTGGTGGTGTGCTGGGTAGGCAACATAAAGAAGAGGGACGCCTTAAACCTGGACAAACTTGTGAGGAAGGCAGGCTCTATTGCAGGAATGAAGCTGGACAGTTTGACATCCGTGGCAGAGCGACGGGCGCTGAGCAGGCTCCTGTCAATCATGGAGAATCCACTGCATCCACTAAACAGGATCATCTCCAGACAGAGGAGCAGCTTCAGTGACAGACTGAAGAGATCGTTACTCCCCAATACTATGAGACTCTTCAATTCCACCCGTTAAATTATTCAAAGTTATTGTCTGTTTTTACCTGCATTTTTATTACTCTTTAATTCAATATTGTTCTTTATCAGTATGCTGCTGGATTATGTGAATTTCCCCTTGGGATTAATAAAGTATCTATCTATCTATCTAATGTTAACATACTAATTGCAACGATTATTGCATATTCTCCCTCTGTCTGTGTGGATTTTGTCCAGGTGCTCCGGTTTCTGCCCACAGTCCAAAGGCATGCAGGTTAAATGGATCAGTGATACCACATTGGCCCTCATGTGTGATTGGGGGTGAGTGTGTTTGTCATGTGAAGGACTGGTGCCCTCTCCTGCTTTGTACTCCATGCTAGCTGGGATAGACACCAGCACACCCCGTGACCTTATTCAGGAATGAACGAGTTTGAAAATGACTGTCTGACTAATTCTTATTCTACTTAATAATCCAAATTTAAATCTGCATGCAAACATTCTACACTACATTACTTTCTTATATGCAGATTTTGCAGCTTATCTATCTACTCCTGGCATATCTTGATATTATTCATTTTATTACTATTACTATCCACAAACAGTATAGCACAAACATGACTGCAGCTTTGTACTTTATTTACTGTATTTTCTGCCTCAACTTGCCAGTAATGTGTCTTTTTCTAACTGCAGGCCTAACATGTCTATGCTGCACATAGGCTATCTGTCATGGGCAAATACAGTGCCTTATCAAGAACACAGAAACATGTTTTTGATTGCAGGTCACCATGAAGGCACTCACATATTGCACTTAAACTGTTATGTTTGTATTCTTGTATAGTTGGCACAATTTCTTCCTAAAGCAGGATTCTAACTCATATTAACAAATTTTAAATTCTCCATTGCAAGATATCTTCAAGAAGCATCTAACACACAAAAAGTATGTGGTGTACTCTTCTACAACCAGGTCTTGCGGCATTGTTTTTGACTGCTTTCTAAAGCCCTTTGTTAATAGTATAACGTCTGCTTTGTAAAAACAGATAAAAGAATTTGAAATGTTTTTAGTTTTAAAGGACAATTTATTAATTCTACAATCACTCCTTGTTTTATTAAATACCAAAATTGTTAGCTTTCATCAACTGCAACGTTTCAGACCATCAACTGTTAAGTGTTTGCCTTGATATTACAAATACAGTCAAGACTCAAAATTGGTAATGGATTGGGTTAAACACTAACGTATATGGTACTTAAAACGTTACACAAGGGGTTTAGTTTGAGATTTCCTCTTGGGTCAGTTCACTGTGGCTTGAATTGTGTCCATCTTAGATGGAGTTGGGGTGTGGGTGAGGTATTTACATTTTTATTAGCAAGTTGTAAAGTATGTTTCCATCTATCTTCCTTGAGTTTGGGGAAGTGGTAATCTGAGACATGAAATACACTTCCATGGTTTTTGGAATTTTCAAGTACAAGAGCAATTAAACATGCAAGCTTGAAATAGATATGGCAAATGCAATAAAATGGCATATATAAAGGCATCATGCTTTATTGCAAAATTCACAAGAACACTAAAAAAAGACAATTTTCTATTGGGAAAAAGCACTATGTTTACTAAGATATTACAACTTTCATTCCCAGACAATCAGAAGTTAACTGTGTTTCCATCTGTACAATCATCTGCTAACAGTTTGTGGTCACAGGGGCCTATCATGAAAGCACTGGCACCAGGTGGAAACCCCTTTTGGGACAGGGTGCCAGCCCACTGCAGGGCTCACTGACACATGAGCCAAACTACACAAAATATGTTAGAACGATACAGAATTTAAATTTCCAGGATAAAATAGTATGCTCAAATATGCATATAGCAGGAGTCCAGCATGACATAAATGGGGATTAACTTCTCAGTTCAAACTGCCTGTTAATTCAGGAACTGAAACTGCACAGGAAGAGGTTTCTATGGCCACCAGTCCTCCCTTGGGGGTAACAACTAAAGAAGCAGAATTTACAACCGAAACTATCAACATTCTACTCCTCTTATAGTTTGTCCACATGAAACATTTAATAAACATACCAAAGTGTCCTACTTTGAAAACTTTTTTCTCCTGCCTCCCTTCATATATTTTTAAATGTTATCCCAATACAGTATTCATTTTCAGCAAATGTTAATAAGAACAGCACTTTTTATATTTATCCTAAATATATTTTCTATTTAGGTTTTTCTAATGATTAATTTATCATTATTCATTCCCTGATTATATTAAATGCACAGGAAGATGACTGAAATACCACAGAGAAAGCACCACTTTACCATAAAAGTAGAGTGTTCACAATCAGTCAAATCAAAAGATATTCCTGATTTAAGTCTTTTAGCGCAGTATTTTTCTAACTTGCTACAGAACAGAGCCAACAGTATAGCACAGCTTAAACTATTCGGTATACTCATGTGGATGGCAGATTGTGTTGTGGAAACTAAAGGTACACTGAAAGTGCTGTAGCTTATAAAATGAGATATATACTCTCCACTTGCTGGTCTATATGCTGTATCAAACGAGTGAACCAATAGACTCCTTCCGATGTGACACCTTGTCGTACAGAAACAAAGCACATTAAATGCAGACAATGTGAGACAAAACCAGAGGCTGAGAAGGTCAAACCACCTTCACGCTTCTAAAAACGTAAAATTTTGTTACAAAAGAATCACTTCTGCTGTCCCATCCTAAGCAGCCACCTCCACAACTCAAGTAGGTAGGTCTCCCACTTCTTTGTTTCATTTATGCCCACTCTGTAGTGTTTTATGACTAATGTAACTTGCAAGCCTTTTTCCATTCCATATTCAGAATAAGGGCCTGGTGTAGAAAACACATTTTGATGAACATAGCAAGTAATTAGACCCTTTAATAATGTATTATGCTTTAAACTTTGTCTTGAAATATATTGAGAAAATATTCTCACACTAAAAGTGTATCACAACGTCAGGGTGTTTTTACATTTGTTTGTATTTTTTTCTTTGTGGTTTTACATGCTTTTTCCATACTAGTGTTAAGTGGCAGCTCATGGAAAAAAATGAATAAAAAACATCCCAGTGCTGTTATGACAGTTGCAAAACTGCTGCTCATTTTTTATGTATACATTTTGGCACAAAAGCATTGTGGGATATGTACATCCATATGAATGTGCAAATAGTACCTTTATATCTAACCATTTTCCGTGGCATCCCAGCCATGATCACAGCAGAGCTGAAGATACTGTGTAGTATATTTTACAGTATGTGCACCTAACACATTATATGAGAATTTGCAAACTTACTTATTTTAATTTTGAATTGCATTGTAAATTATATTATATTAATGTTGTTATCGTATGAATTCAATGTCTGGGGCTCAAATTCCACACTCAGTGATTGTCTGGGTGGGTTTTGAATCTCTCCTTATGTGTTCTTTCCACATAGCCAAAGATGTGCAGATTAGACTTGCAACTCTACCAAAAAAAAAAAATAAAATAAACAAATAATAATAATAAACTGGTGATGTGCATATGTGGTAGAATATCTCACTGAACCTGTGGACTGTCCAGGGTTGGTTCCTGCCTTATTTGAGGATGTTATGTCAAATAAGTTACATTATATAAGTTACATTATTTCCGTTCTCAATAATATGCAACAGTTTTTTATCCATTATTTTGCACTTCCCACACCTTTGTTCCAGTCCCAAAAACCTTATCTACTTAACTGAAAGTTGAAGATATCTCAAATATAAAATGAGAATTATACAAGGCAGGACACAACCCTAGGTGGAGTACTGTTTTTGGCAAGGAACACTCACTTACACAAGGCCAAATAATTTTGGGAGTAAAGTTAGAGTACCCAGACAGTGGGTACCATATTGAGGATTGTACCCCAGGACTCAGGGGGCAGTATTAACCACTACACCGTCCATAATTTGTATAATTTACAAAGGAAAATGAACCATTAAAATAACTGTTCAAATTTATTAGCAATTTTATTAAGGGTGAGTTTTACAGTTTTCATGCTTTTTTAACAATGCAATGGTGCAATTTGTGGCCTCTTCAACCACCAAACACTGAGTTTCAATGTTGTGCTGCAAGATCTCAAAAAACGGAAGTGTGTTGTAATATCTCTTCCTCTTGTTCTAATAATAAAGATTATTGTGAGGCCCATGTGCACATTGTTAGTAAAGCAAGAAACTTCCCTTTTTTGGTTTTATGTGAAACCTATTAAGCCAGTGAGTCCTACAGCCCCACAATTCCATTTCAATGCATCTAATTGACAAATAGGAAAATATGCACAAGTTTCAGAGTGCAATTATTTTGCACTTTGTTATATCCTTGGGTCTTCAATAACAGCACCATGAGATGCCTGTTTTTTAATGGAACAATTCTTATAAACACATATTATACAGCCAACTTGCAGTGAAAACATTCAATGGTGCACTATAAAATTTGATAACAAATTTATTTTATTTTAGAATCTAAAGTGAAAAAACATATACACAGTACCCTTTGACTTCACCTATAAATATCCACAATAATTAGTAGAAAATATGTATTCAATCTAACATCACATTTTACAGCTATTTTATTACATACTTTTTCATCAATTAATACACATAATCACATTTTGGACTAAACCTAAATTGATGAAGGCTTTGAATTTACTACCATATTTTTAAAATATATAATATATATATAAGGAGATCATCTACTGACGAACACTGACTCAGACTTAAACAAGCTCACATGGAGCATGGGTATGTTTGTTAAAAGGAAGAAAGTTGCTTCATTTTTTTTTTTTTTACTATCTCTGACAATATAGAAGTAAGTGACTACATAAAACCAATTACACATTAAAACAATAAAATTTTACAAAGAAAGGTGTGTCTGGAAACAGGCGTTCTAGACATTTTAAACCGATGCTATAGGTGAGTCTCTTTTTCAAATATATTTATGGTTCACCACCATAAAGATAAGAAGAAAACTTCACCTTCCTGTTTACTCTCCAGTCACTCTAAGGTTCACTTTGCAGCTGCATTTAATGTCTTAGCAGTTGCTGTTTCCTGCCTGCTGTTAGCATTTTAACTTTCCATTAAAACATGAATTTGCTCTTTTAATTAAATAAAAAGCAAAACATGGTCAATTTGACAAATAAATTACATCAATTTATTCCTAAGTAAGATTAGGGAAACCACATCTATTCTATCAAAAAGTATATGGCAGGGTCTTATTTGAGTGAGTTAACTCTCAGTTTATCATAGAGGAGCACAACCTCACATCAGTACAGTTTAGGGTTGATATGGAGCAAGGAGCATGAAACCCTCAAAGTGTTCTCATAGAAGCAGAATATGCCACAAAATAACCATTTATATAACCTCCTCTCCTATTCAGGGCTTCAGGCAAGCCAACGTCAATCTCACTAAAAGGGTACAGTGCAGTAACTCAGAAATCTGCAAATACGCACTTTTTCACTTGGGAGACTGAAGGGAAATTCAAACACAAAATGAGATTTCCCAGAGTGACATTCTAATACACACTGTTCAGTTCTTAAACCAGCGAGCACATCACACCCATCCTGCTCCGTCTTCACTGGCTCCCTGTGTCTTACAGAATTGAATATAAAATCCTACTAATAACCTACAAAGCCTTAAATAACCTTGAGCCAAACTACATCAGTGACCTTCTCCATCACTATGTGCCTGCCCGTCCGCCCACTAAGGTCCTCTGATTCTGGCAGTCTTGTTTTGCCCCACACTAATCTACACTCCATGGATGACAGGGCCTTCAGCTGTATACTGGAATGACCTATCCAAATTAATCAGGTCAGCTGACTCCATGAATTCTTTTAAAAAACAACTCAAAACTCATCAGGCTTTTAGCTCTGCTTGACTTTATTACCCTTCTCTCAGTTTACCTTTATGTCAAGATGCTCATGTAACCTGTGTGTGTGTGCTAGACCATCAGTTACTTTGTCTGTTAGACTTTCTCTGAATTTACTGTCTTAATCTTCTTTATTTATTTATTTGGTTTGTACAATGCTATATACTGTATACCCTGCCGTTCTTTCTTATATTCTGTAAGTGCCTTGAGCATGGCAAAGGCGCTATATAAATAAAATGTATTATTGTTATTATATTAGCTAACCACACCTTAATTAACAATTTGATATTATTTTGTTTTTTACATTTGTATATACAAGCAAGTGAACCTGTAAAGATGTTTAAAATAACCAGAATAATTGGAGATCTATCTCATATATATCATAGTTATTTATTTATACTGTTAACAGCATGAACTCTAAAACAATAATCAGAATCACATGAGTAGTGAGTAAAGCACTATATAAATGTAAATGATCATTATTATTATTAATAATACTAAATAAAACTCAGACTTCTGTTTACAAGAAATTGGAAATAGGATAGTGTGGTGTAGTGGTTAATACAATGCACTTTAAAACCACAAGGTTGCTAGTTTAATTCCTGCCTGTATCTCTCATTATTTGATCCTGAGGAAATCATGTGTGCTCTGTCTGGGATAAACGGAGGTCAAAATGTACTGTGTCCTGATTTTGTATGTCATCTCACCTAAATGTATAATATAATACAGTTCAGCACATACCATTTTATTTAAAAAAAGACAAACCTAGGTATTACAAAATAATGTAAGTTTTATTACTTACCATTAAATGGGTTGATGCATTTTTTTATTCGTGACTCAATAGCATCCTTAACCTCTCTCCTTCGCACACACTGAATGCCAAGATTCTGGAAACTAAAAATTGGAAGAAAAAATAGGAAATATAATGATGGTGAATAACCATAAAACATCTTATTTTGGGAAAATATTCCTGTCCTAATTACTAACAGATTTTTTTGAAAAACAGCATTAAGGTTGCATAAAGTACAAACTAAAGCAACACATTTTGTGGCCAGAAATCTTGGTGAGCAGGATGTGTCAAGTAGCTAAGGGTGTCTAGGATCAGCCACACAAACAGATTATTATAGTTAAAAAAAGAGAAAAAAGTAAACAAAATGACACAAAGTTTTGTGATTTTTTTTAAGTTTGAAAGCGATACTGATCACTGAATTATAAGAGCGGTATTATGGGACACCTTAGCAATTATTTAATCAATCTGATAAGCAAAGTTTTTCCTGTCACTTTTTGAATGCCTTCTGTTCTTGTAGTACTGTATGTACTACACTTCACAAGATGATGGAAGTTTTACTTAAATTATGTTTTGTTCATCACTGATGGCGTAAAGTGGGCACAACACATCTCAGCCATTAATGCAAACTAGCCGAAGCCCGCGATAGCATACGGCGGTGTAAGAATAGGAACGGAAAACGGTGAGAAAGGATTTCTGTATAACAAAGGTTAGGAAACCACTGTCGCAGTATAACGAAAATAGCAAGTAGCAAAACCAATGCCAATGGTCGAGAAAGTACCTTCCTGTATCAGGCAACGGAAAACATAGACATATATAGATAGACGCCGCATTCACTGTGTTGCCCAGTCGACACGATAAGTCAGCACGTCCGCCCTATTGCGAGTGGTAAAAGTGCCATTTAAATTAATACAGGTAGATATGGAAACCTGGTTTTCTGATGAAAACACAATCATGTTTTAAAACATTGTTTAATCGTTTTATCGTTTACATACAACAGATTTTGGCAAATCGTTTACATGCAATTATTTATATCCATTTATACACTAATAATGGCAATTATAAAATAATAATAATTATTATAATTATTATTATTATTAAATAATTCCTCCCGTATAAGTAACATTTCTCGGACTGCTTTCTTCCATCTCCGAAACATTTCTAGACTTCATCCTGTTCTTACGCAACATAGTACTAAAGTATTGGTTAATGCCGAGTCACCTCACGTATAGATTACTGTAATGCTAATTCTATCTGTCATCCCACAAAAACGTGTCTATCGCTTGCAATTTATTCAAAATTCTGCAGCCAGGATAATAACCTGCTGTTCTAAATCCACTGAACATACTACACCTATTCTCTCTCAACTTCACTGGCTCCCTGTTAACTACAGAATACAATACTAAATACTGCTCTGAACATTTAAAGCTCTCCACAACCTCACTGATCTCCTACAGACTGACACTCCTCTCGCTCACTCAGATCTTCATCTGCAGCTCGACTTTCTGTACCACACATCAAACTCTGTGCTATGGGAGCTAGAGCGTCTCTCATAATGCTCCTCAACTCAGGAAATCTCTTCTCTCTCATATATATCAGCTCGATTCAATAACACATTTTAAAACTACCCTCAAAACTTATCTTTTTAAACTGGCATTTTGCACTGTTACTGCCAGTTATCTTTGTTTGTTTGCTAATTATTGCTGTTCGATCGAGAGCGACAGTTGACGCGAAAGTAGGATTAGAGATGGCGGGCGGGGCTCTGTCGTGCGTATCCCATGGTCTTAGAGTTGGTGGGCGTGTCTCTCTGTCTTGCTAGCCCTTAGTTAGAGTTAGCGGGCAGGCTTTGGCGGGCATGGCTCTCTGTCTTGCTTGCCCTTAGTTAGAGTTGGCAGGCGGGGCTCTCTCGAGCGTATCTCATGGTCTTAAGAGTTGGCGGGCAGGGCTCTCTGTCTTGTGTGTGTTCTCTGTCTTGCTTACACTCACGGTCTTGCGTGCCCTTAGTGAATTATATATATAGATGGTTCACCAATGCCTTCACATTATCAAGCATTTGTGGAAAGCTTCCACAATCTATGTAACCAACTTCTAACAGTACAAAGTGAAGTCTGTATCTACTGGCTGCATTACACTCTGATATGACATCTGTCCAGCTTGGAAGCTCAACCCTGCTGGGGCTCATGGCCACCGCCAGGTGGTGCCTGTACAGTTCCGAAGCCCTGGACTACAGCATTTCCACCTGCAGCCAGAAGAGGATCCGGGTGCACCTGGAGTACTTCCGGGTGTCTATGCAGCACTTCTACTACACTCGGGAGTGCTGCCGGTAGAGGATCAGAGTGCACCTGGAGCGATTCTGGGTGCTCTAAAAAGGATGCCACGTTTGAGGAGCAACATTCGGGAGGTGGAGGACAAAGCTTGCGTGGAAGAGGAGTGGAGACGGCAGAGGAGAAAGAAGAAAGAGAGAGAGAGAGAGAGAGAAAAAGGGACTGAGCAATAGTGTTGTGCTGTGTACTGTGCTCTAAAGTGAGGAGCTAGGGAATAGAGCTGCCCCTCAAGGAAAATAAAAGCGTGTGCTGCTTTTGGACTTGTATGTCTGTGCCGGTCTGTGCCCGGGTTCGGGTAGTGGTATGGCCCCCGTATTTCCACAATATATACATTACATATTGCTTTAGAAAAACACACTGTATTATTACAGACCTCAGCTATTATTCTCCCTTCTCCACCCTTATTTGCACCAGTTGATGCAGGGATAAGTTTTTATTTTTCCTTATGTCTTAAAGCTATTTAACAGCCACTTGTACGGACTGCTGCATGAGAAAACTTGATGTGTGATTCCATTATCCAACCCACTATATCCTAACACAGGGTCATGGGGGTCTGCTGGAGCCAATCCGAGCCAACACAGGGCGCAAGGCAGGAACAAATCCCTGTGCAGGGCGCCAGCCCATGACAGTGTGTTATTCTTACATTTACCATTTGCTGTAAATTTTAAAGTATTGTATTTTATTCCTTCTCTGTTGTTTACAACTGCTATTAGTCTGCAAAACTAGTTGAGAATCCTAGGTCATTGTTATATTTTGGTGAAAGTCATTATAATGAAAGACAAATGCCTAGACATTAGATGCATTAGATGAGAGCATTCATTACCCCTTTTGAGTGACCAAGAGGCAGCTGAATAGATGTAATTGGGTTGCACAAAAATGGAGTTGAGTAAGAAATGCCACTCTATACTGTATTTAGATATTCCAAGACAGATGAAAGGATGATCTTTCCTTTTAATCTTCACTTTCTTCCTTCAAAAGGTGGTATTAAGCATATTAACTGGCACACTGAAATCTCAGTTACTAATGCTAAAAAGGGGGTATATTTTGTAACACTTTAGTGTAGAGCTTGCTTTTAGAAATTTTACTCTAATGGAATTGTTTCAGATCCCGCAAACTTGAAACTTTTCTACAATTCAGTTGTACCCAAAATTGTAAATTTAAACAAATTATATTTCGCTGAATTGAATGATAGGCTTCTTAACCATTTTAGCCAAATTCAGTTCACTTTATTCAAGCTAATTGTTATCTCTGGAACTTCCTGAAAAATTCCATTTACAGAAAGAAGTCCAGAATGTGTGTTAATGTTCAATCTGTGTCTCTTAAAGTGTCAGTACTGTTCAAAGAGTTCAGTTAATGCTGACAATGACCTTCAAAATAGTTACACTTCAAATTACTACAGGAGATCAGTACAGTCTAGAATTATTTACTAAACTGGTTAAGTATTTTTTGGTTGTGTTTGCATATTCTCACTAATGGCTAAAAATGTATGTAATTTGTGTGACTTGTTAGAAACACTGTGCAGCACTGACAGTAAATAATAGTAAGCAGGACATTATATAAAAAGTGTGTAACTGGAACATAGTAGATATATATTTGAATTTGTGTTTGACAGTCAGTACAACCTACATATGTATTGAAATAAGGGACGCACTACCATTTTGCATCAAATACAACAAAATGTAGTGCAGAAGCCGTTGTCCACAGATCTCTAATTACAGCATTAGGAACCTCTTTGAAATGTAGATGGAATGTTTTCAAATTTCAAGAGTACTATGCTGCATGTGTCACTGTACATCGTAATTCATGGCACAACAGACACTATATACCTTAGTGGAAAATACAAGTGTGTAGTATGGTCTTGTGAATTGTGGATGGGCAGATGATTGTACTGCATTCTCATCCTGACAACTATCTGACAGAGGACAGTTTGACTCTAGGATGGAGTTCTTCCTGAAATGATTTTTAAATGTTCAATTTTAAATGTAAAATTTGAGCCCATTCAGAGCACTCCTGTTTCCACCAAAAGTATACAAACTTGATGTCAAGTTTAAATCAGTTAGCCTCTCTAAGTTGCAACTGGTTTAAAAGTAGGAATGACAGTCTTTCGCACAATCCATTTAGGACAGATTGTTTCCTTACAAGCAGTAAACTGCTGGAGAGACAGTTCAAGGCTCATAATACAATTATGAGGAGTCTATAAATATGTCTGTAAATGAAAAAATAGCATTGAATCCTTTTCATCTAAAAAGATGTACCTTTCTTTAAAGCCATGTTCACCAGGAAATAATGCAATACAAAATTCTGATTTGATTGATTTGTGCATACTCCATTTAAAATAGTACTTAATGCAAAACAAAAGCAGACAAGGGTAAATTATCTTAATATACTTAAAATGAGGAACAAACAAGCGGATGTCAAGGTTGTGGCGTTTTCATTATGGCTGCTCACTAATTATTGCATTAAGGTCCTTCCTAGGGAATTCCCTCTCACATTATGCCTCCCAAGTTAAAAAGTAAAATTAGGAAGTATTTTATTTTGTGAATTTACAGAAGTTAACTTTTTAGAGATCGTATTACTAATACTGAATATTCATCATAAAATGTCTGTTCAACATGTAAAACGTGAAACAAACACATGCAAAGTAAATAAGCAATTGTATTTTATGAATATACACTTTATTGTACATATAAAAAGAGGGGTGAGCAATACTGTATTAAAGCTCCAGGTAATCGGGGTATAGTTACCATTTGTGAGGGGTTTACACGTTTCCCCTGTTTTAATCAGGGTCTTATCGTGCAGACCATAATTTCCCCCCATATCTCACAGACATGCAGATTAAGTTAATCTGTGACTCAAGCATGGACAAATTTGAATGTGTGTGAGTGTAATTTCTGCCTGGATTAGGCCTTGGCTTCTTGAGACACTCTAATGTAGAAGCGGGGAAGCAGGACTCACATAACGAATGGATGAATGGATGGATGGATAAACAGATGCAAGATGTATATTTATTTAGTACATAAAGCCAAAAGACATTTTAAACTAGTAGTGTTCCTTTTGGATTATCCATCAAAAATTACCCAATGAAAAAATGCTTCCCTGCCTAGGATCACACATTTTAAGAATGGACCATTCACCATTATCGGAGTCCACAAAGACAGGATATTCTTGAAGGATCAGAAACAAGGGGCAAGAAATCAGTCCTGAAAAGTAAGCCAGTCCATCAAAAGGCCCAGTCATTCAAATGTACATAATTGCTAATATGAGGATAACTCAGAGTTGACAGTTAACCTAATACCCAGATATTCATCATGTGTGAGGACCTGGACTATCCCAAGATAAGCCAGTTGGACATAAGGAGAAAATGCAAACTGCACACTTTCACAGATCTGGAAACTGAACCCAGGTCTGTGGAGATGTGAAGCAGCAGTGACAACTGAAGCACTGTCACCCAGTAACAGATCATCCATAGGCAATAAGACAGAAAAAATATCTATTTCTTAGCATGACAAGTGTGTTTTGGGATAATTAGTAACTGAAATATCCAACAGGATTTGGCTCAAACTCAAAAGTATACAGCCCATATGACAAGGGTCACACCAAGTGCTGATTCATATTACTTTGTAACAGTTATACATTTGAATTAAAAGATACTTATAAAATACAAACTAATTTGTTGATATACAACAGGCACTTACGAAATGATTGTGCGGTCTGGTCCAAACTCAGCTTCATAGTATCCATCTTTGCAGTCTTTCCCAACCAAATCATGTGGATGTGGTCTATAGGGCTCATTTTTAGTCACAAGTGAAACTCTGACTTTGCCTTTACCAAAGTAATTCTGAATCTGAAAGGAAAAAAGATGTAGCATAAATCACAATGGTACTTGTTCAGAGCAATCATTTATTTGTTTAAAAGACTTTTATTTGCCAATAATAACCACTTTTAGAACAGGAAAAATTTAAGAGTTGATTACTAATGCCAATTGAGCAAGCTCTCTACTATTATTGCTAGGGTTTTTAAATTTGATGAAATTACTTTCGACAAGCTTAATTTATGTAGCAGATAAAACAATTACAGAAAAACTGCCCTCTCCTACGTCTTCATCTAGGTTTACATACATTATGTTCCTTAATGTGTACATCATCGTGCAGGTAATGAAGTTCACTGGTCAAAATGTAAAACAATCAACATTAACTAATGATAATAATGAAAAGCACAATTAAAAGTAAAAATCGGTATGCAAGGAAAAAAAAAATAATGACAAAAACTTTATAGCTATTCTGTTAATACCACTGAAATGTAAATATGGGTCACCAAGTATCTGCTTTATCAGTGCATGTTACAATGACAACGACGTTTAGAAATGAACAGGCATCCATGTACCTTACATAAATGATGATGATTTAACATTGTATTGACAAGAATACTGACTTCTGGTAACACTACATGTGCCAGTATTCCACTTATCTCAACAAACAGAATATTTTAAGCAACACATTTACAAAGTTATGAAGAAATTTGGGTTTTTAAAAGTTGGCTAAAAATGCAGTGGTTCAAGGTGCTTCATATTTCTTTTTCTACTAGTAGGTTTCTAGATTCCTAAAGATTAGCATGTTCATTTTTACAAATTCAACCGTTTCCTTTTTAGCCACATTTCCTCATTACTTCCTATACTTCCTGTTTTCACAAGAAGCAACAGCAAATATTGAAATAATACTTACAATCACTATAATGAGATTAAACCTCTACATGAAACATCCACTGAAATAAACTTTTTTACAGTATAACAACAATGCAACAGCTGACACCGGACATAATGGAAATGTACCTTTACTGTACTTGCAAATCAAATGTTAGCTTCAGAACTTCAATGTTCTGCTGGTTTTATCTTGAAGTGTGGTATGTACCAGCATATCAGCTTTTAGTGAGGATGGTTTGTATGGAAGCTTCACACCTATTGCTCTGTACTTTAGCAATCAACTCAACGTTTGATTCAATAACATTCAATCAAGGAGAATTTTGTCGTAGCCTTCATCTACAGTTACAAATTTTGCTAAATGACTGATAATAAACTTAAAATGTTAATTTGTGAATTAAGTTGTGAATTTCCCCTTGGGATTAATAAAGTATCTATCTATCTATCTAAATCATACTGTATGTGTAACTTATGAAGGCAGCAGAGCTGAAATGCAAACATATTGGGGCTTCCCAGGGTATACAGAAAAATACTTTTTTTGTAAGCATTTTATACTCCTGCAATATTAAAAAGGGGTGCTGGTTTTTAAGTTCAGTCCTGGGGGGACTCCATGGCTACAGGTTTTTATTCCATACAGTTTAACATTCAGTGCATCATTCTTTTTAATGAACTAATTTCAAACTTATCTGGCTCACAAATACTTCTAAGAATTTTATAAATACGTGTATTGTTTGCTTTAAATGCTTACGTCTCTTTTAATGTTTTCCTTTGAATGTACCCTCTTCTGCGGAGTTTGCTTCTTAATTGTAACCAAATGCTAATGATTAGCAGGGAGTTATGCAGACACAGACACAAACAATACTGAGCGCTAAAGCTGAAGAATTACTTCACTGCCATTTCCACTAGTCTGCCTGTTTTGATTTTTTTCTTATAAATGAGCAGACAAGCTAATATGGCACTGAAGTACTGCAATTGCTCCCCTTTAGCCTTCAGCGTTATTGGCTTTTGCATGTAATTAAGTTAGTAAACTTTGTAGAAGAGGGTGAATTACAAAGAAAATGGCAAAAGAAACATGAGCAAAAATACCAACATTTCAGAATTTCTTTAAAAAAAAGAATAAAAAAGTAGCTTACTAGACAAAGAGATCAGTTTAAGTTAAAAAAAGGATGAAATGATTGTGCAATTGGTTGGAATAAAAACATCAAGCCATGGGGATCCCCAGAACTGAACTTAAGAACTACTGCTCTTCATTTTGTGAGACCCGTTTACTGATTACTATAGAGATGTTCAAAATTAACAGTCTGCTCGGCTTTAACTATCAAAAGAATTCAATTCTTCTTGTTGTTCTATCCACTTGTGCAAACACAGTTTCATCCTTGTTCTTCAATTTACAGTTGTACATTTTCCTTTTTATGTTTATTATTATCAAACAAATTTCAAACAACACAATATTAAGGTTGTTGTTAAAAAAAGAATTGTTCATTTCAGGTATATACTATTGATTACATCTGCAGTTATTGACATGGTTTCCTGTTTTATAAACAATGCCTATTGGGGTTGGTGGCAGAATTGGCACTCCAGGCACCATAAAAACCTCACACTGATCCACTCCATCTGAACTAGTGTGGTGCCGAGGTGTCACTCGTTGTATGGCTGCACTCGGGTCCTAATCTGGGATCCCGAGTTGGTTTGTCATGTGATGGGTGCAGCAATGTGGTAATCCAAAATAATCATTTTACCTGTAACAGGTACTATGTTGTCAAATGTGGTGGGATGCACTCTGTAAATGCCACATGTCTTACAAGTATTTGCTACAGGATACAAATAATGCTTTGGTACTATGCCCAAGAGATGGAAAATTACACATATAAAACAAGCTTTCCATGACACACTGCATGGGGGGAAGGCATGTTAAAAGAAACAAATAAATACATTGACGCATAAAATAATTGTGAACTCTTTGAGCTGAACAGCATATGCATAATATTGCTTAAGCATTAATATATTCTGTATAATTTAATTGTTTTAAGTATTTACCCCATACTTTAGGCTATATAGAATACAATCTGAGAGCAACTGCAAAATTTAGTCTTCTTGTTTATGCCTCCATGACCTTTGCACAGATAGACAAGACATGTTTTCCCAATATTCATTACAGAATTGAACAAACTCTCCTGAGTTGTAAAACAGAGTAATTGTAAACTTGAACCTTTTGTATGAATAATTTGCTTCTATTTGCCTCCGCTCAGTGTCCTTTCTCACTTGATAAGTATTAGGTCCCTGCCACAGAAAATCACCCCCAAAATATGAATGACAAGCCTGGTAAGACATGGATATTCTTGATAGTCACCTCATCCTAGCAATCTACCATTAGTGGCTTTAATTTTAATCTTTAAAGTACTGCAGAGATCAATCTCCGATATACAATCAATTTACTCTATACATGTTCTCCAGCTCAGCCACAGAACTTCTGTAAGGATGTTCAATAGATTTTTATTGACTTGTCTGACAAATGCCCTCCAAGACTGTTTCTTTACTCTGGGACTTTCCATTTAAATACATTGTGTGCTCCTGTGATTTTTCAACAGTTTTCAAAAGTTTTTTTTTTGTAACCCCCCCTCCCAATTATCTATCTAATACAAACAATCAAGAAGTTGTAAGCAGAAGTCCATGATCTAGTAAGCAAAATTTCTACTCTGAAATGAATTGTCAAAATGTGATTTTATAAAGACAAGTTTATATGTGAACTCATGTGAAAGAAATGACATTTCACAAGTTTAGCTCAAACATAGACATGACTTGCACAAGAGCTCAGTTTGTCAAGTCTAAAAAATAAATATTTACTGTCATGGCACTGTTTATTTTAAATTCTATAGGGTTGAAAACAGAATCTTCATTCTTCTTTAAAGATACTGCAAACTGTGTTAAGAACAAAACTACATGGAAATATATTTCAAATTTAGTTTGCATCAGTAACAAAATGTGAAAAAGCAATGCGACCAAGTATATCCATATGCAATAAACTGGCTAGGTTGCACATATTTTCACATCTAGGTTTTAGAAATAGAGTACAAGTTACTCTATTTTTTACTTTTTCTTCAATATATTTGTTGTAAACCACATCATTTTTTTTTTGGGATTCCAAAACACTTTATTTTGTCCTACAGTTACAAATATTGTATTAATTATCATACTGCCAAAACAGACAATAGTGTCCTGAATACAAACAAGAAGTCCAATTGCCTTCTCTGTACCTGTATGCTGGGGTATGATCTGTTGTTGTCTGTGCTGCGCTCTCCTGGTATGCTACCTGCTGATCGGCCTTCACATTTATATCGAAATCTCATGCCCCTTTGCCGAGGCTCCTCATGAATTTGAGCATGTGGCTCCCCACCTAAAAACAAAGGAGGTGACTGTTAGAAAAAACAAACAAACTGCATAATAGCAATAATAAACATATAGTAGCAAAATAACAGTTTATCAAAATAATAGTGAAACCTGTTCATTGAGACAATACGTTATACTGTCTGCTGAATGGTATATTAATCCCGTTTCAAAACCTGCCTGTTTTAATAAAGGGTTTTGGAAACCTAGAATTTGTTCTGACAGTACTAGATGCAAAACAGAACCTGTCCGGAATGGCTTGCTAGTCAGCTGCACCTACGATCAATCATGGCAGTGCAATTTAAAGTCACGAATTCTAAACTAAAAGAATAGTCTTTGAGATGTAAAGACTAAAGAATAAAGAAACTGTAGTATCAATAAAAGATTCACATGGTCACTGAGAGAATATGTAAACTACACACAATCAGGGAGCTTAACAGGAGTTGAACCTAGGACCCTTTAACGGTAATGCAGCATAGCAAACCTGTACCACCCCTTTATATTTAATTCCTACTATCTGAATACATTCTTTGTGAGTAATGAGAAAACAGCTTAAATGCTGTGGCAACAATTACGGACAAACCCCATATTGGAAAAGAAGTTGGCTCTGACAGAGATTAGAACATTAGAACAATCTAGATGAGAACAGGCCATTTAGCCCAACAATGTTTCCCACTCCTATCAATTTAATTCTTCTAACATAACATTAAGTTTTCTAAAATAACATTAAGTATGAATTTGTAAGTTTCTAAAGTCCCACTGTCTAACACACTACTTGGTAGCTTATTCCATGTATCTGTGGTTCTCTGTGTAAAGAAAAATTTCCCAATGTTTGTGCAAAATTTACCCTTATCAAGTTTCCATCTGTGTCCTTGTGTTCTTGATGAACTCATTTTAAAGTAGAAGTCTTGATTCAAAGTCCTAATTCCATTCATAATTTTAAACACTTCAGTCATGTTTCCTTTATATCTTTCTTTGCTTAAATTGAAAAGGTTCATAATTCATTCCCTGTAATCAGCCAAGTCGCTTTTCTCTGTACTTTTTCTAGTGCTACTATGTCCTTTTTGTAGCCTGGAGGCCAAATATGTACAGCAAATGCAGAATACTATTTAAGCATTAATACACATGGTGTGCTTTTGATTTTCAGACCTCCCATTGGTTTATTAAAACCTAACATTTTTACTTCCGTCAAATCTGCCACAAATTATGTCCTGGGTATGATGTTAAACTGCATCAGGCCCTATTAAACTTACTGGGAAATCATGGGGGTTGGTGGCATGATTGGCACTCTAGCCACACTAAAAAAATTCACACAGCTCTGAGATGACAGAAAGGACTCTTTTCTGCTATCCGCAGGAGTAGCTCTGCTGCAGCTGCCCATAGGGAGGGCTGTTTGCATTATGAAGAGGATATGGGAAAAGCCCTCGGGAGCCCCATTACCAAAATTGTCAAAACCATCGGAGAGCCAATGGGGTCAGACCTGTTGGGGATCAGAACTGTTAGAACAACACGACACTGAGGCGTCGCCCGCTGCACAGCAGCACTCAGGTCCCAATTTGAGGCGGCCCATCTGGGTAAGAGCACGGAACATCTTGACTTTCTGGCATGATGATCATCTTCCGCTGCTATTGGAGGAGCTGTGTAAGCTCAGCATTTCAGTGGTGTCACTCTCTGGGTGAGCATACCTGGGACTGACCAGATCTCTGTAGGTGGGTATATCTCTTATTGGTCAGGTCACTCTGATGGCTGTCATATTCAGGGAGTCGCTGTTGCTGTAGCGGATCGGCTTCTTCCAATGGCCTCCAATGTCACTCCTTTCAACGAATGCATTATAGGACTCAGATTATGGCACTCTCTCAGTGCCTTGTCTGTTGTCTCAGTGTACGCTCTGACCACTGTGAGTAATGTCTTGGTGAGGGAGACATTTTACTTTCAACTTTGCTTGGTGCTTGGTGGGTGCCCACGAGGTGACACTGGTGATGGTTGACTTCAAATCAGCCACTGGCACGGGCAGTGCTGGCTATGAGGATTGTCTTGGTCCCCGTGGTTTTGGTGAACATGGTGGCTTTTCTCTACATTCATAATGGCTAACATGGTACAACACCCTAGTACTACTTGACTTTGCAAAAAGTCAAGGGCTGTGAATCGCTGGATCCTGGTTCCAGCACCAGGAGCCACATGGTTGGACTTGGTACTCCAATACTGGTGGTGTGGTGAAGGAGATCGATCACATTCTTGTGGGCAGATGTTGGAGGCTCTTCCAAAACTTCAGGATCTACAGAAGTGCCCAGTTTGTGAATTCTGACCACAGACTTGTTGTTGCTACCACCTACTAGGAAACTTAGGCTGGACCTGGCCAGACTCCAAGATCAGGCTGTTTCTGACAAATCTGCACTCAGTTTGTGTGAGAAACTTACGGATTTGGGGGCGACTGCCAATCCTAATGTGATGTGGGAAACCTTCTGTAACAAGACATTGAATGTCACTGAAGGTTGTGTTGGTGTTACCGATGTTCCCAGAAGGAAATGTTTTCTCTTGCAGGGTATCCTGGTTATCATTGAGAGGCGTCGCAGCGCATGGCTAGATGGCAACTCCAGTCTGTACCGGGAAATGAGAAGGACGGCTGCGAGGGCTCTGAGGGCAGATGAGGAGTTAAGGAGGCTTTGTTAGAGGAATCTGTGAGCAAGTGACACACCATCTATGGTCTAGTGATCCACATTCTGCTTACAGAGGAATCGAAGCATTATGCACATCCAAATCTGTTCCTTGGAGAGTCGCAGTCAGGGTGGCTGATGGAACAGTCCTTATGGATGACACTGCAGTTGTGACCCGCTGGCCTGGCTACTTTGAGCAGCAGTTTAAAGCTGATCCTCCCACTAGGACATTGGATATCTTTGGGCCCATGGTTCTTGAGGCTGATCCTCCAACCACCCAATCCCACTGAGTTTGCAGAGGCGGTGAACCAGCTGAAGGTAGGGAAGGCTGCAGAGATCTGTGGTATCCGGGGTGAACTTCTCCAGACTGGTGGTAAGGCTGTCCTCCTGGCACTGCAAGCAATATTTGCATCCATTTAGGAGATAGGCGTCATCACAACTGACTGGAAAACGGGACTTGTCAATCCTATCTGGAATAGGAAGGGTGATCACCTGAATTGCAGCAACTACAGGGGAATAACACTGCTCTCAGTGCTGGGTAAGGTCCTTGCTTAGGGTCATCCTCAATAGGATCTGTGGTCACCTGCTCACCTACTATTTAGTGACCTGAGACAAAGACCGGACTAATTGAGTACTTTGTCTCTTCAGAGAATCCTTGGATACCACAGGTTTGACTTTGTGTCGAATGAGTGGTTGCTCATGGAGTCCCAAATGAGGCACATTACCTGCATTTGGAAGGAGCGTCAGTTACAGCACTACGGCCATGTGGCGCGATTCCCCGAGGTTGGTCTGGCTTGCAGGATCCTCATTGTTGAGGAACCAAGTGGCTGGACCAGGCCAAGGGGATGCTTACCTAATACCTGGCTGCAGCAGATAGAGGGTCATTTCCAGAAGGTGGGACTGGACTGCCATGTCCAATTGGGTGGTTGCCAACCAGGATCCCGAGCTGTTTCACTGTGTGATGGGTGCGTCAATGCACTGTATGCATGTTTCCCAACCTGACCTGACCTATGTGCTGTCCAAGTCCTTCTGTAATGATTCAACAGATTTAACTTATCTATCAATCTACCTATCTTGGTTTCATCTGTAATCTTTACCACCTTATTACTTATATTCCTATCCAAATCATTTATATGTATTAAAAATAGCACTAGCCCTAGAACTGACACCTGTGGAACACCACTCTTAACATCAGCCAATTCTAATAGGGTTCCTTGAACCATCTCCCTCTGCTTACTGTCTCTGAGCCAATTCTGCATCCATCTACAAACAACACCCAGAACTCCCACTTTTTAGTTTGATACCAAACCTCTCATGTGATGCAATTTATCAAATGCTTTCTGAAAGTCAAGATAAATAATATCATATGCTTCACTTTGATCATACTCTTTTGTTGCTTCCTCAAATAATTCCAGCATGTTAGTAAAACTCGATCTCCCTCTTCTGAACTCATGCTGACTGTTCAGTAAAACTCCTTCTTTTGCCAGGTGTTGCTCAATCTTATCCTTAATGATTCCTTCCATTCATTTTCTTGTGATGCACATTAATCGTACTGGCCTATATAGTAGTTGTTTGGATCTGCCTGGTTACCCTTTTTATATACCAGGATAATACTTGCCATTTTCCAGTCTACTCAGAATTTCCCCAGTGCGTAGAGGCTTCCTAAAAATATGTGTAAAGTGTTGATATTTGTACTCGTTAACCTCCTTAAGAACTCGAGGGTAAATATTTATCTGGTTCTGGTGATTCGTTTGATTTCAGTCTATTTAATCTGAGCAGTCTTTCTCCCTCTATAATTTTCAAATCACTCACCACCTCATAGCAGTTCATAACAGTTTACTGTGAGGAGGTCATCTACTTCCTCACATGTGAAGACCTCAGAAAAATGTGACTTTAGAACATCTGCTATTTCACTGTCTGTATTTTTTAATTCCCCTTTACTATTTTTGATATACTTCACCTCCTCCTTGACTTTTCTTTTACTTCTAAAATACTAAAAGAATCTCTTTGGGTAGTCTTTTGCCTTATCTGCTATATTCTTCTTAACTGCCTTTTTAGCCTCCGTAATATCCTCTTTAATGGCTTCCCTCATGAGCCCCAAGATTCACATTGGAGTTATTACTCTTATACGCATAATACAGCTATTTCTTCCTTGGCAGCTTCTTTTTTCAACTCTTTTATTTCTTACTAATTCCAAATGTAGGTATGCCCCTGTCCTGCAT
Organism: Polypterus senegalus; assembly: GCF_016835505.1. NCBI lineage: Eukaryota > Metazoa > Chordata > Cladistia > Polypteriformes > Polypteridae > Polypterus > Polypterus senegalus. The sequence goes on from NC_053169.1 coordinate 58,378,529, forward strand.
TATACGTAAATAGTTTTTAAACCTGTTCCACTGCTCCTCAGCTGTCTTCATGCTAAAAAGTTTAGCCCATCCCATCCTCATTAGACTTAGCCGCATCTGCTCAAAATTTGCCCTACCAAAGTTAAACTCAACAGTTTTAGTCTTTGCACCCATATCCTTCTAAAACACTGATAAATATATTATATTATGGTCACTTGACCACAGTGATTCAATCACCTCTACACCCTCAACTCTATCCTGATCATTAAAAAAAATACAATATTTTGATAGGCTTGGTGCTTTAACATGCTGTGTTAAAAAACAGTCACTTCAAAAAACCTCTGTTCTTGTGCTCCACTATTTGACAGGTTATTCCAGTTAATATTCTGGTAATTAAAGACCTCCATGACTATAATATTCCCCTTTTTAATAGTACCAAAAAGATTTTTATTGTAATTACTGTCTGCATTGGGTGGTTTATAACACACTCCCAAATAAAGCCTAATGCTTTTCAGACAAAGCCACAAGTCCTCCCTATGGTATGGCTTATCGTCCAACTGAATAGGACTTGCATTTAAGTTCTGTTTGACATAAACAGGAACCCCATCTCCTTTTCTGTTGTCTATCCTTCCTAAAAATGTGTATCCCTATATGTTATATTCGTCGCCATCCTTTTATTTGGCCAGGTTTATGCTATTGCAGTAATATCATAATTATGCTCTGCTACATATACCTCCAACTTACTTGTTTTATTTTTGATACTTCAAGCATTAAGGCAAGCAAAATGGTCTGTATTATTCTGCCAAGACTAAAACTAAGACATCACTACGGTGCACTAAACCCTGCTGTATGTACCAGAAAGGAATATGGCAGGAGGCATTACAGAAAGGTGCACTGGATGAAAACAAATGTTTTATCGTGAAACTGACAGCAAGGAAACACAAGTAGTTGCACTGATCACTGACCTTCCCTTGCAGAGCATTAAGGGCCAGAAAGAAAAAGCAGAGATGGCAACACAAGTACCCAAAAAAAAAAAAGGTAGCTGAGGATTTTCTTTGACAATCCTACTCTTTGTCTGTGGCAAAAGACTCAAGCAAGCAGAAGCTCCATAGGCTGCTAAGGTGAGTTCCAATCTGTTGTCCCTGAGACAAATAGGGCCTCACTGAACCTCAAAGTGATTCTGGGGTTAAGTCATAAAGGGGTTTGGGAGGCAGGTCATTACAATATCCTGACAGCCAGAGGCCTAAAGATTACAGACTTGGGGAGAATTCTGGGAAAAGCAGAGAACTAACAGAAGCAGACTGAGAGAGAGTGAGACAGACAGGAGGTAAGTGGAGGATTCAATGTCAGTGTCGTGGTCTTTTGTGTATGAAAGTGGTTTGTAGCCAGTGGAGGCCAGTCCACAGTTGCTTTGGATATTTTCATAGTCTGCTTACTTTGTAGTTGCTTGTTCTTTTTTTTCATCCTCACTGTGTGCTCTGTTTATCAAAGATAACATTTTTACATAATTTGACCCGATTGAAATTGCTCTTGGTACAGGGGTACTTTCAAGAAGATCCACAAGTAGACATGATATTCACCACACTGAAACTAAATTATTCATGAAAGAAAGTTTGTGAGAAATAAACTTAAGATTGTGGTTATTATGCAAATTAAGATCATGAATGAATGGCAAGTACCAAGAAATGTCAGTCTCCCAAGTGACTTGGTCACTAATCTAGTTAAAAGCTTCATTTTACTTATTGACTTTTGCAAGTAATATAAATGTATTAAAAAAAAAAATCACATAAATTGCTGAGTTTAAATATATATTATATGTCTTATATAAGGATTTTTTTTGGCTTTGCACCCAGTTCTGCTGTATAAGGCTCTGACCCCACCCATCAAGCACTCTATACTGTATATAAATAAATAATATGCATTAATATGCATGTGCAAACATATGCACACGAATCATAGACCATAACACAAGACACATTACACAAATATAAATCTATGGGACACCACGGCAAAAGAAACTGGACAAATGCAATACGATTTAAAATAATAATTAGACCTACCTAGGAGGTGTGGAGACCTTACCACCAATGGCAGTGCTGAGAGAAAAACAAAAAACAGATTTGATCATATACAGTGGATGCATACACTATGCATTTGACCTTCTTAACTGTTGTTTTGAGACATTGAATATTAATTAGAATATACTGTACTGTAATATTGTTAAAATGTTAAAAGAAAATGCTAAAGCATCTTAGAAAATATATTCATCCATTCTTTATTTTTGATCCCACTCTGTCCAGTTCATGGCCACAGGAATCTGGAGCTTATATGGCAGCCTGCTTAACAAGAAGTGCACAATGAAAAAATATGAAAATTCAAAAAAATCTGACATAAAGCTACCGAAATCACCAGTTAGTGGGAGGGTAAAACAAATGCTTAAGGTATTTAAAAATCGTCCATAGGTCATTCAGAAATGACAAAAACACAGCATAACTGCATATCCTTTGAAAATACTGTATATCGTCTAAAACCAAACTTCCCAAAGGAAAGGGCACTTTTACAAAAGATGGTTTCTTAAAATATTAAAGAAAATACACTCTTCCACAGCTGAAATGGCAGAAACTGCACTGAACTATATGTCACGAGAGAGTGAAAACATTAAAATAACTGTTTAAAAATGTGCTTTATATTTTGTACAAATTGTTGAAAATTCAGTGATTGGAGGAGACCAAACTGGACAGATTTTTTTAACACAATGATTACTGCAGCAAGAATCAAAAACTTAATTAAACTAAAGTTCATCTGAATCAGGCTGAAATTTCAGTCCAAAAAGATAATCGTTCCACAAATAATCAAGAATTCAAAAGGTGATGAAGAAGCAATGGTAAAACCTCTTTTAGAAATTTCACATGTGAACGGAACACCATGAACCAGTTGCAGGAATCAGAGGTCAGCTCAAAGCAATGCCTCCTTCTCACGCTTCTCTAGCACAAACAGAAATCACATAATAGGATGCCTAGAAATGAAATTAACAAAACAACCAGAAAAGGACAGTAAACCTATCTCAATCACTTAGAATATCAACGTGGCCTTGGACAGATCTTAGCAATACTTACTGCACTTCATAGTAGACAGTAGCCAACAAGCAAAAAGAACCTGCTCTTCAATAAAAAGCTATAATTACATGTAACAGTTAACATGGTGGCACAGTGGGTTGTGGTGCTGCCTCACAGATCCAACATCCTAAGTTTGAATCCTGTACCTAGACAATGTCTATATGGGTTTTCTCAAACCCCACCAAAGACGGGCAGGTCAGGTTAAAGGGGTATTCCCAAATGGCCGCTGTTTGACAGTTCTTAGCACACACCCATGCCGAGACACTGTCTGGGGTTGTTACTGCCTTGTAACCAGTGCTGCCTAGGTAGGCGTTTGTCCCCATAACCCTAAATTTGATTTAACAGGTTTGAGAATGAGATAATAACTACATGTAGCAATAAAAGTAATAGCTACTGGATAGGATGAGTTGCCTAACTTCCTTGTCAATGATCACACTGAATTTCTAATTAGCACACTTTTGGTGAATCACAGCAGTGAAATTTCTAAGCCTTATAGCATTGGTCCAAACTGATTTTTCTTGAAGAAGCCACATTATCAGTAAAAGATTAAATAGAGATCCATACTGTACAAATCAATAATGACATTTAACAAATGTGTCAGCTTTAGTTTTCCCACACTAGCCAATATTTGCTTTATACAGTATAATGTATTTCTACTATAGGACAATATAACATTCACATTTAGCAGCCAATACCAATTCAAACAAGAAAAGTACGTACATCTGCTTGACAGCTGCAGTGTCGTATTTGTTGCCTGTTATATCAACCCAGACGTGTGCTCCACAGCCTGTTCCTATGTTATGACATTGTCGTGCTTACTGTGCAAAACATGGATGAATCTAATCAGTGTGCAAAATGTGATGTCCTTTTTTGTCAGTACATACACTTGTGAATGTAACAATGTTGCCCCCTGTTTGCTAGTCTCAAACACCACACTCCAGAAGTGACTAACACCTGTCCTGTCCTGAGTTTACCTTCCATCATTCATCAACAGCTCAACAGTTTCACTTTCCAACGCAGCACACTCAGAACACAGACATGTGATGATTGGGGTCAGCGAGGACAAACTTAAAATGACAACCCACCTTGTACTCCATCAAATCCTTGAATCTAAATTCACAATCTGCCCTCTGGTTTCTACAACACCTCCATACATTGTCCTTCACTCTTGTTAAATGAACCCTAGCCTGAAGGAATCTATTGATTTTTTACATTTAAGATTTCTCACTTAAAGATTTACCATTGTTGTTTCTTGTCCTAGTGAGTATATATAAACACAGGGAACTCCAGTTTCTGTATTACATCCTTCCTGAAGAAGGGGCCTGAGTTGCATTGAAAGCCTGCATATTGTAATCTTTTTAGTTCGCCAATAAAAGGTGTCATTTTGCTTGACTTTTCACTACATTCATAATGGCTAACACGGTACAGCACCCTAGTACTACAACACTTCTACAAATACACTTTGACTAACTAGTCTGTGGTCTCAGCTCTCAGTCTCAGAAAAAGAATATCTTTCTTTACAATGCAATGGTATTTATTTATTTATTCATTCATTTTTGAATGGCTCCTATTACTTATAACACTTTTCTTGTTGTTGATCTCTCATCTGGAATTTAAGATTTAATGTATTTTTTGGCCTGAGGTGTCAGTAAAAATGGCCAATCCAATAACCTGGATTTGCCAAATCTGGTTCATTTATCTCCTTATCCTTAACAGCAAATAAATCTGAATATTTCTGGAAAGAAGATCTGGGTGCATTTATGTTCAATTTACTTAGTCGTGAAGAACTTACTATTTTATGAAGGCCGACAGCAAAGACAACATGAGCAGCCAGAGTGGAAAATAGAAATCAGCCTTCAGCCAACATAGCCAAGAGACAACAAAAGATTTTTGCTCGTCTATGGGACTGCTTAAATAATAGTACACTGCCACTGGGGGGATAAAAATATACATTTACTTACAATTTACAAATTGGTATTGTATTTTTCCAAACTAATATCATACACCAATCCATCCAATCTGACATATTGTAAGCCTAGCTATGTGGCTCTCTTGCTGAACAATAAGTACCATGGCCTTAGGATTTCATACCTGATCTCTTAACATCCCACATAAGCATCCATCTTCAGATTGGCTATACCAAAATAAAACTACTACTTTATGTTTTAGTTACTACAAAGCAGTCCCAGTATAGTTTGATATTGTCCACAGTAACACCTAAGCATAATTATGAATTAAAAAAAAAAACTATAACAGAGATTTTAAAAGGTTACAGACTCCTAAAATATTTATGATCATACATGTCAATGAAACAGCAGAGGAACAATACAGCATTTTCATCGATGTTATCAAGAATAGACTAATGGTGTGCATGTCTTTAACGCAAAAACGTTTTCCTAACCTTATGTAACCTGTGTTACATTTACATGTATTTTTATGGACATAAATGATGACTTCAATTCTTACATGAATATTTTTTAGATTTATAACACTAATGTCATGAAAACCCATTCCTTTACCAAGGCTCACACAGAAGATTTGTTTAACCTGAGAAAATAGCAATTTACTATGTCAGATTCTGCTTCCTACTAAGATCTGACAAGCACAGCTTAGGTTAAAAAGTACAAATCAAATAAATTCTCTACTCAACAATATGATATATGGAGAAAAATGTATAATCAAGGTCTTACCCAAATTGTACTATCTCAGTATTTTATTTAGACTGCTACTGCATATAAACGAGCATATGTCAGAATTGTTGCAAGTCAAAAAAAGAAAACTCATAACTGAAAAGAGACTGAAAACATCAGGCCTCCATTCATTTTCGGCTTCCCATTCTTACAGTACAGGGTGAGCTGGAAGTGACAGCCTATCCTTGCAGCACCATGAGCAAGGTACGAGTCAATTCCCAACTGTGTGCTAAAGTCATCAATGAGCAAAATTAACAATGATAATGGAAAACTACAATGCCAGGCTTACCCATTCATGCTGAACTGAATAATAATAAGATCAAATAATATTTACAGACCAATTTAATCAAACTCAGAATAACTATGGGGCTGGAGCATCTGGTATGAAGCAAAAATGAACCTCACCAGTAATATATCCTTTACATATACAACTATTTTTCTCCCTTATTTTCTCCGATAGCAGTCTTTTATGACTATAAAAATGTCAACCATAAGCACGGCTTTCTTTTCTTGCTAATTTAAACATTCAAGCTGTTAAGCTTCTAATATTACTTTTATTTATTTTTTCATTTTTTTATTTTATTGATTTTATTGAAATCACACAACATTCCATACAAATAGATAAATTCTACAAGAATAGGACTGAAAACAAATCAATCCCACCCCTGAGAATAAGAGCATGGGCAGCAGAATAAAACTTAAACCTAGTAAAAAATAAGTAAATAGATAAATTAATAATTGAATATAGATGAATGGAGAAGAAAAAGAAAAAAAAAAGAAATGGGGAAAGAATCTGCTTCCTTGGTGCTTTAAGAGCTTATTCTAAAATGTTACTGATTAGATCCTGCCAGGTTTTGAAAAATTTCTGTACAGATCCTTTAACTGAGAATTAGATTTTTTCCAATTTTAAATAATATATAACATCAGTTACCCACTGACTTAAAAGGGGAGAGTTCGGATTCTTCCAGTTGAGCAAAATAAGTGTGCATGCCAGTAGTGAAGTAAAGGCAATCACAATTTGTTTGTCTTTCTACACTTTAAACCCCTCTGGAAGAACCCCAAACACAGCTGTTAACGGGTTACGAGGGATTGTGATACCAAGGCTGTCTGAAAAGTAATTAAAAATGTTGGTCCATAATGACGTTAATTTGGTGCAGGCCCAGAACATGTGACCTAGTGAGGTTGGGACTTGGTTGCAACGTTCGCAGGTTGGATCATGCCCTGGAAACATTTTGGAGAGTTTTAGGCGAGACAGATGTGCTCAATATATTATTTTGAGTTGAATAATTGTATGCTTTGTGCATATGGAGCGCGAGTGAATTCTCTGCATTGCTACTTTCCACTCCTTTTCTGATATATTAATTGAGAGATCTTTTTCCCAGTGTCCTCTTGGATCTTTGAAGGGAATGGACTGTAAGATGGTTTTAGACAGCATCTCTGCAATATATAAGTCCTTGAAACTGAGCAATGTTTTTTCCTGCAAAGAGGGAGGTGGGAGGTGAGGAAAATTGGGCAGGTTCTGTCTAACAAAGTTTCTGATTTGAAGATAGTGAAAGAAATGTGTTGCTGGGAAGTTAAAGTTAGAATGTAATTGTTTGTAGGATGCAAAGATGTTGTATTATTACCTTTAATTTGTGAAAAACTTAGGACTGTGCTGAATTGGTATATATGCCAGGATTTGTAACTTGTAGATTTCCAGTATATTATTAGAAAACATCACACATTAAGAATGTTGGGTTACAATGAGGCATGGCCCCAGGAGAGTGGATACATATCCCGGACTGGCCACTGACTATTAGCGTTTGCACAGTCACTCTGTGTTGCAATGGATTTGTCCAAATATTCCAGTTTTCTTTCTGCATCACAAAGATGTGCATGTTAGACAGATGAGTGACTCTACATCAGTCTGTCATGACTAAGAGTGGCTATGTGTTCATTGTGCCCTCCGGTCAACCTGCATCTCAGTCAGGGCTAACTACTACTTTGAATTGGAATGAGTGGGTTTAAACAAAGGGTAGATGAATACTGTCACCCCCGATGACAATCATTATAACTTGCTGAAAACTAAAAGCATTGCTATTGCTGACAATTCAGAAACTGCATTGCTCTGCCATTTATTTAGGTCTCACCCACTCACTTTCCATCTGTCCATTATCAGCATCTGCTCTATCTGTGTCAAGGTTACTAGGTCAAAGGTGATCCCTGAACTTCAGGACCAATGTCTCTGGCAGGTGGGAGGAAAACTGACAGGCAGCCCCCGAGTCTGTACCTGGTGTCAGGACTCTGCAGCTCTAACCACTATAGCCCTTGACAATGGGTTGTTTTATTAATAAGTACCTCTCTGTGCTAAATTTCACTGCACCCTGGGTTGGTATTCGTGAAAAGGATTATCTGGACATTTTTACTCAAGATTCAAGACAGAAGAAAAAAGTTCAATACATTTCTTTCAGTCATCTTCAATAGGTGGGTACCTTACGTAACAAAATGCTTTACTTTAGCTGTACATTAGTTATGAAACTGAGATTAAGCTTTCAAAAATTAACAAGCTGCTTCTATGTTGACAAAACACCTCAAAATATATAAAATGCAGAAAATGTCTTGGGCATTTCCGTATTTGGTGAGTATTTATCTTTGCAAATTAGAAGTTCTGAACAACGTTCTGGAAATGAGCAAATAGTAATCCTTAAAAGAACAAAATACTGTCCAATGTGTCCATTTAAAAGACTCATAAAATTTCTCAGCCCATTAATTTTCTGATAATGCTTTTCCCAGAAATGGTGAATATGCCACCATCAATGGACCAAACACAGGACAATAAGGAAGAGCAGCCGAAATATATAAATAAATGGCTCTTTAAACATTGAGCTTGATAGCAAGTTAATAATAAATAAAAGTGATAAAATCTTAAAAAACATATGGATTCCATTACTGGAAAACAAATGATAGATTAGTTAAGAGCTTTGTATTAAAAGCCACTAGTTAAAAACTGCATGTTTAATATACAGGAAAAGGTACAGTACAGTATATGACTTGCTATTTCTTTCCATGACTACTGTCAATGAATTTTACAATAGTGTAGACACACAGCACATAAATGCAAATTTTCTGAAATAAAGCCTTACCTACAGTATACTTTACGTACCGGAACGCAAGTCACCCTTCACGATTTCAGATGTACGTTTGTTTTAAAAACCACATGTGCCAAGTAGTGCTAAATGTAACAGTGCATCCTACCAGCCGAACGGGGTTTATAGACTGGGAAGTGACAAACCATTATTGTTAAACAGTAACACAAGCCAACAGAGGGCAGTCCATAAGCACGCGAGAAGTTTCGTATTATCACCACATGGCTTGCATTACTAAGTTGACTAGGGCATATGGAGCTGGCATACCTCAGAGGATTTTATTTTAACCAGCTCAACAATTACCTTATAAATTTCGCTTCATCACTTAACGTCACATCGCTCTCAAAGAGTACTGTGAACAGCAGCTGGATGTGTAGATCCTCTGGTGTCCAGGATGCAGCATCACATGCACGACGCGTTCGTTCGCCCGCACACATCCCACATCTTGTCTCGCATCAGTGGTGCGACAACTGGTCACCAAGGTCTCTGTCAGATTGCTGTTCCTCTTCGCCCTGAAATCCCCTTACGGTCACATGAATGAAAGTCACGCTTACTTATCTCACTTTGTAAAATCCGTATAAATGAACAGTAAGAAAACACAGTCTGGGAATTTTACTACTTCCTCTATCACTATTAAACTACAGTATTTCTTCGGCGCACATTATGAGACCGCGCAGGATTTTAATGAACACTGATAATACAGCAACATTTTGTCTCCCTTTTCCACCAACAGGCTTTTTATTTACAATGCCCAAACGTATACACAGTTAACTGGGTTACTGGCACCCGGCAGTCTACCCGGCAAACGACAAGGAAACGTACTAAAATAAAATCATTTGTACAGTCGCTTAATAAAGTGTTCAGTGAATCCTGTCCAATATAAGCAGCAACTTCCAAAAGGATGTCTAATTCTGCTCGAAACATTTTTTTACGAAAACGGGTTAACAAAAGACGTCACTAAATGCAGTAATCACAAATATATTAAAACGAACAACTCGACAGTAATAATGTATGTCATTATTGTGAACATAATGTGTAACAGAGAAAACAGTTAAAAGTCCTTTTCTACAGACCAGTTTAAAACACGGCGCGCAGAAAACTGCGTATTATCAACAAACTGTTTTATATCTCAATTTAACAAGATAAGTAAATAAAACAAGGTTTATGTAGTTTATCTTCCTGAAAAAATAACCAGGAAATGCACTTGCCCAATAAAATTTTGACAGCCAATCTTGAAAGTTTTTGTTCTGAGTAAAACTCACCGGTCATTGTCGGCGTTCCAGCGAGTAGAAACGATGAGAAAAAGGACGGCTACGTCTGAGTCAGGAGTTTGTACTGCACACAAAGGTGCATATGGCTATAAACTAATCGATTAACAAATGCACAGGCATAGACAACCAACTTAAGGGAAATTCCCTGTCCCCTTCCTCCTACGATTTGATTGCCCGCCCACGTGGAGGAGGGGCTAATGTTGTAAGCGGAACGGCTGCGTGTTCCTCTGTAAAGCAAAGAGGTAGAGCCTTACTTGTACTAATCTAATGGACCAACATGCCATTACAAAGTTTAATCATTTGGGAGTAAAGGACGTTGAAGAACTTTATGCCTACGTCAATGTTCGTTACACTGCTGCGGTCACTTTGAAGCTCCAGCCGACCGTCAAAGATGAAATTTCAGCCTTCATGAAAACTTGTGTACCTATGCCAACTTGAAACTAAACATTAATCTGGCCATGTTACAAACATCCCAGGTAAATAGATTAGCTTGCAGCTATTTAAAGCAGCATAACCTGCATTTACATGTCTCGAAATTCCCAGAGAGTAGTGGAAATGTGTGAAGAATGTGATCCCTTCAGTTCTACGTATCTCACGTAATGTCTTGTGAAAGCTTTAAAGATATATGTAGCTATTTTGATTTTTTTTTTTTGCCAGGAGTTGGATTGTCCTATAATCTGTTCACTTTAGAGACATACTGGTGAATTCCTATGCTATAATTGCTTTCAGTCAACTTCAAATTAACACTAACTTATTAAAACACTGCAAGTCACAAAGATAGATTTTACTTAAAATTACAGGATTTCCCATTTACTAATAAAGGACATACTTAAATATAAATGGGGAAAACTATAATGATATTTCACATTTTCAAAATGAAGTTTTTCAGGGCTACATATTTAATTAGTGTTTAAACCATAATTTAAAAATAATAGGTCAAGAGTATCTTTAAAATTAAAATGTGCTCTATAATGATACTGTGGTGGGCTGGCGCCCTGCCCGGGGATTTGTTCCTGCTTTGAGTCCTGTGTTGGCTGGGATTGGCTCCAGGAGACCCCGTGACCCTGTGTTAGGATATTGGATAATGGTTGGATCTATAATGATATTGCTTTGAAATTTAAGCTTTAATTCCAGTGATACAACAGTTGAACTGAGGATTTAAAGCATACGCGTATTTAAATGAAGAATACAATGAATAGCTTCAAAGTATACAAAAGTATTTTGAACTTCATAGGCCTAGCATTTACAAATACTACCCATCTGTAACAAAATGCTTACACAGAGAAAATGTATCTTTCCATTTGTTCTTCAAAAATGTTAATACTACAGGTTTACAAATGAACTACTTTCTAAACAGAGACATTTGCCCAACTACCTCTTACTACCTCTTACTTACCGGCTCTTGATCTGGGTGTAATCTTTAATCTACTCTCTGTCTATGTAAAGGGTGTACATTCAGTCTCACCTGGGATTTCTTTCCACATGCCAAAGATGTGCTGGTCAGTTAGCTGGCATCTCTAAATGTTCTGAGACAATGATGAATGTGCTTGTGCATGTGTCCTGAATCTCAGGTCTGAGTTCTGCCTTGTGTTTAATGCTGTCACAAATTATCTGCCTCCCTGAAATGCAGCAGAGGAAAAAGGCCTGTTCAGAAAACTATCAATGCATAGACATTCTGAAGTTTTTTCCTTTTTTTGTTTTTGTTAACATACTGTAATGTATGACAACTGTGAAACATGAAAACTGTTAAGCTACCAAAAAAACAACTTGGAAGCTGAGTCTAATCAACCTCCAAAACTAGACACAGGATTATGACCTGGTTTACTTTTTAACTATGAAATAAAAGAAGGATTTTCTCAACGTAACTGTAGAATTGCTGCTAAATGGAGCATGTTCAAGCAACATCAGGAGCAAAGCTGAATGGGGTGCCAGGCTATTTATTATAGGGCACACTGACAAACACAATTACATTTAGTCATAAGGCATCACTTCAAAAATGGCTGTTAACCAAACACATAGCTCTCTAGGATGTGGAAAGAAATAGTGACCTTTCTCTAGAAGAAATCAGTAGAAGGTATAACTGGATGTATAAAGTTTCCCAGTTTGTCTTAAATCCACGATTAGTCAACAAATGGTTTTATTTGACTTTTCATTTTTGTAATACTCCATCCATTTTAACCTCTTATCTGAAGCTGTCACGGGTGCAACAGTCTTAGCAGTGAGGTCCAAGCGTCCTTATTCCCCAGCCACACTTTCCAACTCATATTGTGGGATTCCAAGGTACTCCGATATAATCCTCCTCCCAGCGAAACCTGGGCATTCCATGGGATCTTCTCCCAGCTGGTTGTGCCGGTAAAAGTTCCACAGGGAGGTGTCCACTAGGCATGCGTATCAGATGCTCAAATCGCCTCAATTGGCTCCTCTCGATGCAGAGGGTCATGGGCTGAACTCCGTGCCTCTGCCGATGCTAGCGTTTCTCACCCTGTCTCTAAGGGAGAGCCCTGCCACTCTGCAGAGAAAGCTTATTTCGGCATCTTGTACGCACAATCTCATTCTTTAGGTAATTATCAAAAAGAATGAGATCATGGGTACTGTGATACAGTAGACTTAATTTGCTCAGTTTTCTGTTTTCATAAATAATACATATATTCTTCATCACCTTGTTAGGAGGGCGGCACGGTGGTGCAGTGGTAGTGCTGCTGCCTCGCAGTTAGGAGACCTGGGTTCGCTTCCCGGGTCCTCCCTGTGTGGAGTTTGCATGTTCTCTGTGTGGGTTTCCTCCGGGCGCTCCGGTTTCCTCCCACAATGCAAAGACATGCAGGTTAGGTGGACTGGCGATTCTATATTGGCCCTAGTGTGTGCTTGGTGTTTGTGTGTGTCCTGTGGTGGGTTGGTTCCTGCCCTGTGTTAGCTGGGATTGGCTCCAGCGGACCCCCATGACCCTGTATTCGGATTCAGCGGGTTAGTGGATGGATGGACCTTGTTAGGAAAAGAAAAAACATCAGCCAAGGTGAATGGGAAAGAATATGCAATTCTGAATCAATCTGAATATGATTTTTTGTGCTGATATAATCTAAGCCACACAGTCCATTGATTTTGCAATAAATGTAAAAGGTAAAATAAACATATTAAACTTGTGAAGGTGAATGAGTAGACTTTATTCTATGAAAAACAAGAACTGTCCATCCATCTTCTTAACCCAGGGCTGTCTGTGGGGCAGCTGGAGCCCATGGTAGCAATCATCAGGAGGAGGGCAGGAACACCTCCTGGACAGGGAGGGCACCAGTTCATCACAAGTAGAACATCTACACAGCCACACTTGCACACACACCCTATGGCCAATTTAGCATAACCATTTTTGGAACAAAAATATACAAAATAAATCTCCATATGGCTTTGAACATCTTCACTGATCCCTTGACATCTCACATGAACATCCATCTTCGGATTGGCCACATCATAACAAGTTGCTAAAAAGTCACAGTTACACCACATTCCTGGCTTATGACTATATTGTCCACAATACTTATAATACCTAAGCCATTGTATATCCAAAAATTAATTATAATATAGCAACTTTTAAAAGGTTAAAACCTTCTAGCACATTTTAAAATAATTATGGCTCTGAAATGGTCGAGGAAAGGAACAGTATTTCCTGACTTATTCTATTCTATCTCTAAAGCATCATAATCTAACTCCTTCGGCCAGGAAAAATGTGTCTAATGTAGTTTGTGTTATTTTACATGTGTGTTTATAGACATAAAACGAGTCCTACAATTCTTACAAGAATATTCTTTATATTTATAGCACCAGTGACATTAAAATGCCATCCTTTGCCAAGACTCGTACGTTCACTTTAGTAAGCCTGAGGAAACTGCAGGTAAAAATGTTTATTATATCCAACGTCACCACGCTATTCTGCTTCCTGACAAGCACAACTGAAGTTAAAAAGTGTAAATCAAGCCATGTGATACAGTATATTGTACATAAACATTCCCAAAGAGCATATTAAAATGTCACATTTCCTTAAAGATTTATAAACAGCAGTTCGTAAAATACAACAACGATGTATATCACCTTACTAACATGATCCTTAGCAAAGGGGCATCATGCATCAATGTTCCTGGAAGTCCCGTCTGAAAGGAACATTCACTCATTTCTAAGCACTTTTATACGTTTATTTTTTTTTCTCAAAAGACTTTAAATATACGGACATTTGACTGCAATGCGTACAGGAGATTTAATCCTGTACGTTTAAGGTTTAATTACTTAAACATTGACTATTACATGGCTTTAGATTACAGTCTGATTCTTTCATTAAAGTACCCACCCTTACTTTTTAAAGAATTTACTTCGCTCTGTGAACACTTGGTCCCCAGCTTGTAGGAGGTGTCGCTTCCCAAAAACAAGTGGCTTGCATCTGAGCACAGGAGTCCTCCTGCTGCTGACGTCAGAACTTCAAAAACCTCAAAGGTTCGTGTGACGCAAGCGCAGCCACCAATAACACGACACCCACCTGCAAAAGCAGCGAGAAAGCGAACGCTCTAAATGCCAGTACGCAACGGCACAAATATCACACCCCAATATCTTCATCCTGAGTGAGGTCAACGCCCCTGCTTGGCTGGGGTTATCGCTGTCTACGGGGTCGTTTCTTCGCCGTTACGATTTTATTAACGCGGCACTGCACGAAGACCAGGTGGTTTCATCCTAGTCTCATTTCGCCTTTGTTGTTATAGTTTGCAAGATATGGCACTTTATGAACGCGAGCACTTTAAAAACTACTCGTCGCTGGAGTCGAGGAGTCCGCTTGTGGTACGGAGTGGGGGCCACTATAGTCGGCGTATTAGTGGGAGGGGAGGGAGATCGTTTATTTTTTTCCAGTTCCTTATTAGAAGGAAGGATTACTGCTGCTGCCTCGTGGCTTCATAAGGGTCGATTCGAGTTCGCTGCCACGTGGACTTTGAATGTTTGTCATTTTTCACCGGTTTACCTTCACAACCGACATGAACAAAGTATACTCCATGATGGGCAGGTGCCCCGTCCAGAGTTGGTTCCAGCCCACCCCCTCTCCCTGGTATTTTAAGCAGTGTTACACCTATTATAGTAGATATTGAGATGATTTAACACTCGTTGCTCCAAACCACACAGCCCAAGCTGAATGGCAGATTCAGCAGACTAATTGTATTTTATTTCTCGGGTTGAGCTCCGTGAACCCAATAACACATAGTGATATGACTGCAGTAGCTCACAGGTGAAGAAATGAGATTGAGTATCATTTGAACGTGTGGCAGTAGGCACCTGGTTAAGCCACAGATCACCTCCAATATAATCCACAAATCCATCCGTCTCCTGCCTTTTTCATCATAATATTGATGCCTTTGTTATCTGCACCAGTGTTCAGCTCCTCTTCTTAGGTGCTCCCAAGTTAAGTGTAGGACATCATCCAGTGAGTCTGTTACCGTATATTGTAGTGGATATCAGCTACATAAAAGACCCCACATACCTGTTTTCTGTCAGATTTGACCCATGGTGCTAAACAACCTACAAATCACAATCTTTTGTCCTCGTTTATACGCATATGGAGTACTGGCAGGTTAAATTAGCCTTGTGGATGACAATCGAAGACCTTAACCATTACCCTACCCATTTACATGGCAGAACAGCTGTTTCTAAGCATCTCCCCACTGAGTGGCAATTACGGTATCTCTGTGATAATGAAATAATTTGAGGGACTTATTCTTGTCAGTTATTCTTGACTTGTCAGTTAATAAAAATTGAAAAAAATATACATTTAAAAAAATAAGGCCCATTTTGTCAAAATAGCTTCTTATATAAGTGCAGGATGCCGAAGGATTAATGCTTGCTTCTGTCCTTGACAATCTGTACTGCAATACATTATTATCAGAAAAACCTAAAAAAAAAGGATTAAATCAGTTGCAATTAGTCCAGAACACCGTAGCAAGAATTTTAACTACAAAAAGAAAATCTGAGTATATCTCACAAATCTTAGCGTAATTATGCTGGCTGCCTGTGTCCTTTAGTACAGATTCTAAATACATTTAATTGCAAGTAATGTTATAAGTAATATAGCACCTTCTTATATTTTGGAGTGCTTTTCCCCTTACATTTCTAGTTGTAATCTTAGATCCTCTTACACCGATTTACACATTATTTAGAGTGAAGCATAAAAGAACTGATGAGGGAGCTTTTGTGTTTCTAGGCACCAAAATTCTGGAATATTTTAACGTTAGAGATACGCAATGCCTTACAGTTAAACACTTCAAGAAACTACTAAAATCCATCCATCCATTATCCAACCCGCTATATCCTAACTACAGGGTCACAGGGGTCTGCTGGAGCCAATCCCAGCCAACACAGGGCGCAAGGTAGGAAACAAACCCCAGGCGAGGTGCCAGCCCACCACAGACTACGGAAACCCCACCTCTTTAATCAGGCTTTCTCTTTATCACTTAAGAAATGCCTAACATCACTAGCATTCCTTCATCCTGAGTGGAAAAGGAAATTGGTTCTTTTCATAAAATGAAATTCTATTTGCTATTTTATAGTCTGGTCACTTTTGTATGTTTTCTTTTTTTCTGGAACACAGTGGTGATGATGTTACAGTATTCCACAGAAACCTGTGATGCTGGGAAGATGAAAGGAGGCTCCACAAGAGTATTCTGTTCATGGCGGCACATTCCTGGACTGTAGAATTCCCAGAGGAGGCTGAGAAGCCTTTTGGCCTTGGATCTCCCACAGGTATATTTTCTCCAACACCCTGTCAACTGGTGTTTTTTTTTTTTTTTGTCCAGTCCTCCCTGACCATTTGACCTTAATGTTTTATTATTAAGCTCCTAATTAATGCCCTTGGTTTTGGAATAGGATGTCCTACTAGCTCCTATAACGTAGGTGTGATTATCAGGTGTCTACAAACATTTGGCTATATAGTGTATAAAAGTATACAGTAACATTTGCCTCCATGAGAGCTCCAGAAATTCTTCCAGAAGCTTTCACATTTTGGACTAAATAGGCCGTGGAGCACAAATGTAATTAACTTCTGAATTGTGACACTAATTATGAATGTTGCACTTAATTGTTTTTGTGATTGTTTTGTATTTTGGTATAATTTCTTGTGGATATGATGTGGTATTTTGATGCAGCTATTGTATTATGGTTGTAACACCAAAGCAAATTCATGGTAACCTTTTCACATGGACTTAAGTTTTCACTTCAGCTTTTACTACCACTTCTGCATTGTCAGTTAACTATGTCCACCATAGTTTGTTTTCTGCTGGTGTGCTACCTCACAGCTCCAGGAACCTATAATTTAATTCTAGGTATAATTATTATTTGGATATATCTTGCATATTCACTCCATATGTACGTAGTTGTCCAAGTGATTTAATTTCTAACCAGATTCAAACATGTTTATTTAGTAATGCTAAGGTGAGTTCTTTCGCGTGAGTGAGGTTGTGTACATTATTCTGTTCCTTAATGGTTTCACAGCTCAAACAGGATTGATTCTGACTTTATCTGACATCTATGAGAAAAAGAAATTTCAGATTTTTCAGAATTTAGAAATATTTTTAAAGTTTCAGGAAATGGAAGGACATACAAAGAATTAATCATTGACATAAATTAATGTTAAGAGCTACAGTTGTGTACAATGAGCACTCTAGACTCCACTACTGCTTATTATTGCTAATTCCGTATAGATGCTATTTTAAATATGTTTATATATTATTGCTAATAATCCTGTAAATGCTAAATACATGTGAAAACAGATGTCAAGATCAGGTTATTTTTGTGTTAGAAGTTGTATTAAGATTACACTACAATTTAACAACAAGAATCCATAACCAGTCCATTAATTTAGAAACCTCGAATAGCTAAAAATGATGGCGGCTGGGGGTGGTACCCAACCGGGACGCCCAGGAGGACCGGAGGAGGGCTTGGAAGCCCAACCCTGTAGGGGCCCGTGGCCACCGCCAGGGGGTGCCCCGGTGCCTGAAGAACCCTGGACCTCAGCACTTCCGCCACACCAGGAAGTGCTGGGGGGAAGAAGACTGGGGACACCTGGAGGGCTTCTGGGTGCGCAGCTGGCACTTCCACCACACGAGGGTGTGTCCACGGAGGATTGCCGGGAAGCAGCTGGAGCCCATCCGGGGGTGCATAAAAGGGGCCGCCTCCCTCCATTCATTAGCAAGAGTCGGGTGGAAGAGGACAGAGCTCAGAGAGAGAGAGGAGTGGAGGCGGCCAGAAGGAAGGCACTGGAAACTGTGAGGCCTGGACTTTGGGGGATCGGTGCTGGAGGCACTGGGTTGAGCACCACAATATTGTAAATAAACATGAGTGTGTGGGGTGTCCGTCTGTCTGTGTCCGGGTCCCATTCCACACCATCTATCTATTCTTCAGACACACACAGTGAAACCATGCACTAGAGGTGAGCAGTTTAACTGAATTTCCCATTTAGGTCATTAAAAGTCACTGGACACTTTCAGAGACAGACTTGCGGGGGTAAGAAACAGAAACAGCCAGTGAAGTTTATGTACGGTACATTACAATCGATTCCATTTACACATTACTGCACTTTTCTATACTGAATAGCTGCAAGCACTCAGATGAGGTCATATAATAATGGTGTTTAAACATCTGGTTTATTTAAGTATTTATTTAAGTATAACCAGCTTAGTCTAACATTTAAACAGATCAGAAAATACAATAAATATACAATAAAAGTGTAATGTAGGCTGATAAGCATCTAAATAAACATGTCAAGGAGCCTACGAAAAAACAATTATTTCTCATTTCAGTACAACTCACAAGATTAGACTTTGCAAAATAAAAGAACATTGATTATTTTTAACTGTGCAGAATTTATGATGTAAGGCTTTGTTGTATTATGGTTGAATTCCTGATCTGAGCAAGGCCTATCTGAAATTTGCATGTTCTCCCAAGTAGAAGGAACAGATCAGATAGCAAGAATGACATGGGAACCTCTTTCAAGATTTTTCTTTAATATCAGTATGAAGGAAAAAAGAGGATATTTAAAAGTGTGATCTTTAAAATAGTCACAACAAGCACAAAAAAAAGAAAACCAAAATGTGTGTTTGAAATTCATGGTAAAGGCCATGATTAAGCTTCACTTACAGTATCTCAGAATATTTGACAAACATATATTATATTGGGAGGGTCCCTGTGGTGAGACGTACTGCCTCCTGAGTGTGATTCCTTTATCTAGCCACTATGTACATGAAATTTGGACACTCTGGTAGCGTTTGCATTTGGTTCCCTTCCAGTAATCCGGTTCTCCTCCCACAACCCCAAAGACATGCTTATTAAGTTTACTGGTAATTCTAAACTGGCCCTGTGATGAACTACGCAAGACTGCTTCCTGCCTTGCACCCAACATTCCTGAGAACGACTGCCAAGTACAATGAACTACATGAAGCAGTCACATACATACTGTAAGGCTACTTTATAAGTGGCCAGCATCGAGAGAATGCGATGAAGTAAAAAGAAAAGCAGAAGATAAGAAGAAGTGGGAAGCTTACAAACTTCAGGATTGAAGAAGGCACAGAAGAGGTGTGGCAGAAAAGTAATGAGACTGATTTTTTATTTACCAAAGTTTTTATTTTTTTCAAACATCAATGTTATCCCCTTCAAAGTAGTTCCCTTGGGCAGCTACACACCGATGGAGACGTTGTTCCCACTGTTGGTAGCAGCGCTGGAAGTCTTCAACCGGTATGGTCTTCAGCATGTCCGTTACACTCTTTTGGATGTTTTCTAAAGTTCCGAAATGACGTCCTTTGAGGACATTTTTCAGTTTAGGAAAAAGGAAAAAGTCACACGGACTGAGGTCAGGTGAATAAGGGGGCTGGGGAACCACAGTAATGCCTTTTGAGGTCAAACATTCTGTTATGGAGAGGGCAGTTTTTCGGCACCATTTTGGCACAGACCTTTCGCATGTTCAAATGTTCAGTCAAAATTTGATGAACGGTAAATCTGTTGAAATTTAATTGTTCACTCAACATTGTTAATGTTATACGACGGTCTGATCTCACAAGAGTGTTCACACTTTCGATGTTTTCATTGGTTTTTCGAAGTTGAAGTCCTCCCTGAACGGTGTTCATCTTCAACGTGTTTTCTGCCTTCCAAAAATGATTTGTGCCAGCGAAAAACTTGAGCTCTGGATAAAGAAATGTTCCCCATAGGCCTGTTTTAACTTTTCAAACGTCACACTTGCCGTTTAATGGCACAACGTTGCTCCAAATTCCGCTGTTCCATTTTGCGTGACGCACAACCAAAAACACAACTTCGCTAATAGCAGTCACAAAAATCACGTAGTTAACGGAAGGAGTTGAAACTCGCACTGAGCTATGGGAGGGTACTGATACACGTGCTCTATCAAGGACAACAGCGCAGCGTTGCCAGATCGCTTGCAGTGTTGCCAGTCTCATTACTTTTCTGCCACACCTCGTAAGAAGATTAAAGAAAATGAATAAATACTATTGTTTAACATGATTTATTAAAGTAATTAAAAAGTCAATTTAACCATGTTTATCCAAAATGGATATTCATTTGGACTTCACCAATCACTGAGACACATTTACACATGCATGCAATACACAGGACAGAGACTGCTTTCTGAGAATCATTAATAGCCTCCCTCCATCTGGAGCACTCAGTGTTCTCCTTCTCCTCGACTTTAGGGCTGCTTTTGATACTGTAAATCACTGCATACTTTCTACTCTCCTCAACTGGTATTGTTGGCACAGCTATTTCCTGGCTCACATGTTACTGATACATAAGGAGAAAATGCAACATCTTCCTCTGCCTCCTGTTACTCAAGGTGTGGCTCAGAAATGGCTTCTCAGGCCCCTCTGTGTCTTAATATGCACATTCCCCTTTGGCCAATTTATCTGTTACAGTATCACAGCCTCCGTTTTCACTGCTATGCTTAAGACACTCAGAATAATCTTAGTACTAAATCTACTATTGATTTATCTCTTCACTCCTTGACAGATTGCAAATCCAAATTTAAAGAACTGGACGAATGCTAGTTTTGTCAAATTGAACCCTGACAAAACTGAAGTCTTCTTTGACGCTCCTCAGAGACACTGAAGTTAAGAATTAATACTGAAGGGCAGACTGTTAGTTCTTCAAAGCTGTTAGTAATCCTTGTATATTATCTCATTCATCAAATACCTTCAAGCACCATACAAGTTCACACACTAAAATTGCATTGTTTCATCTCTGTAATAGCGCTTGCTTTCGTCAGTTAATTAAAAACTTGGTCGCATGAGTTCCTACACACACCAAGTGTACAGACAATACCTCTCATGTTCTTTATCAGCTGTATTTGCTATCAGTCTATACACACATAAAACAGAAACATGTGTCTACACCTTCGACATCTTGCATGGTCTCACCCAGTTTATCAAGTTGTGCTCCTCTGCCCATTACAACCCTTCATCATTCATCCACGTCTTCTGGCTTTAGGCTGATAGCGACCCCTCCAAACATTACGTCATCCGTCAAGTCATTTAGGACCATGCCCCCTAAAAGTTTGGAAATGTTTATCCCGAAATATTTAGAACTGCTCTTCCCTTTTTTCATTCAAAACTGAAAACGTTCTTTTCTATCAGTTTTCCCTCTCTCTTAGTAACTGTAGTTTTTCTTATATCATGTCTTTCATATATTCTGTGCAATTGTTCTCTGACTTTTTTCTTTGATTTATTCTGTCATTGTGCACTTACGTTTTCTTATGTTCTTACATTTTCACTCGGTGGCCCTGTATCTAATTTTTCTTACATTTGTCTACTGTGCATTCTGTGCAACTGCTGCTCTGTTTTGACATTTATTTTTAATCACTGTTGCTTTATTTGGTTTTTAAAAGGTGCTATATAAGTAAAATGTATTAATGTGCTGAACCTTTCTGTTTCTTTACAGTTCAGGAAACCAATGCAACAATACATAACGTTTGAGTTTTCTAAACAGTATCTGACTTCTAATCAGTAAAAAATACACACACACACAGAATGTCAACTATAAACAATAAAAGTGTGAGGATATGGCGTGGAAACTGACAGAATAATCTATGAACAGACACACTAACAAAGAATGAAACGGAGAGTTAATATTTTTGTGCGCCATACATTTTCTGAACATAGTTTTCCCATTGTAAACATGTAGACAGCTTGGAATGAAACTCTGGACGGGACGCCGTGAATTTTCATACAGCTTGATCACCGTTATTTAAAATAAAGTTGTTAAACAACACAAAGCGGGCCTAATACGAAAGCAGCGCCATACAACATAGGTAAGACATGCCCACTCAAGTCGTTCCTGCACCTGGCCGCTGGCTGCAACGCGCACGTCAGTTTTTGGGTTTTTTTTTTTCACTACCATTGGAGTCCGAAGTAACGTTTCTCTGCGACTTTGACGAAACGGGGACGCGACGTGGGAAATGACAGAATCAGTTGCAGTCTGGTACACCAGCATTATTTTTTTAAAAGCTGTTCAATTTAACTGTGCACACGACCAACTAACTGAGTAGCCCACAACCTGCAACAGTAGCCGCCGGCCCGCCGCTCCCAATGCGCGACCCTCGCGAGACCGCAGACGTTTCATCTTGCCCGTAGTCTCCAGTCATTGGACCTGGACTTGGCGGGGCGGGGGCGGGTGGGCTCATGCGTCATTCGACGTCAGATTGGTGAAAATGAAACCAGCAGAAGATGTGATGTAAAGCTCGAGCATAAGCCGCCGCAGGTATTGTAGTTGTCTGATGTATCCGAAGCACTTGTTTCAGTCAAATGTATTCGGCTGCAGGTCTCAGACTCGGCCTTCCACGCCACACCCCCAGCATTCGCGTCAGTCCTTCGGCACATCGCTTTGTTGCAAAACTAGTAACGTTAATTAACTCGAAAAGATGATATTAGTATGCCTTCCTCCAACCACGAGGCAGGAATCCGAGATTCTCTTTATCATATTACTGTCGTATTTCTTTTTAGAAACAAAAAACACGGTTTTATAATTTATGATTTAGGATTCGATATATAAAGGAAAGAGGACATAACATATTTTTAAGATTAAGAAAACACCGTACTACAGTAAATATGAATGTGGTTGCTCTAACAGCTATTATAGTGAATTCTATCATTCAAAATATTTAAAATTATTTGTACATTATTTCTGGAACCTCGTTCAATAAAAGGGAAAGTTCCGTTAATGGCATCAATTTATTATCTTAAGTAATAAATGATGATCAACAGGCATGAAAATCAAGGTCTAAACTTTCGAGTTCTCCGTAAAAGAAACTTTTAAAATTGTTTATACTGAACAATGTTTGAAATGATCCAGCTTACTACAGTACATGGGGACCTTCATTTTCATTGTCTGTCTTGAATTGTGTTTTCTTAATTTTGTTCTATGCTGCTGCTATAATGTTGATAAATTTCAAGTGGAGTTATTAAACTTTCAAACGTTTTCCTGGTTTGGAATTTTAATGCATAATTGTTCTCCCTGGGACCCCAACTTATAAGAATATACTTATCAAAAAAAGTGAGACAAATCTCTTAAATTGCTAAACAGATTTTATCGTTTGTTTTTCTAAAGAAATGTAAAAAATTGCATTATTGAAAGCTGCACTTCCATAAACCGTCTTTCATTTATTTTGGAACTGAACTAATACATTGATTCAGATTTTAAATTTACCTTTAAAAATGTTTTGTTTGGGTCGATGCAATAATTACAAATCAATTTTTAGTGATTTTAAATCCTTTAATCACCATATACAATTTCTTGAATTAGGAACTTGTCATTTCTCGCATACCCCAACTTACTCTCTAAACGGAAATATAATTTTTTGTCAATAAGATTACCGTTATTAGGTCATCAGTCCCACTGCCTGCTCAGGATTCATCTCTTCCCATAGTGTGTTCAGCTGTCTTTGACCACTTTGAGTCTGCGTGTGTCATCATCTCTGTTGTCTGATTTGGTGCAACTCCTGAATCCTACAAACTGCCCCTTGGACAGTGTCCCCTCTCGATTAGTTAACGGGTTTTTTGATTCTCTCGGACCAAGTGTTGTTACCTTAATAAATTTTAGCTTGATTTCTGTTTGTGTTCCTGCTGCCTTGAAACTTGCTGCGGTGTAGACACTTATTAAAAAACAAAATCTGGACCCTCTAATGTGGTAAATTTCAGGCCAATTTCTAAACTTTCCTTTTTTGGAAAGTCTTAGCAAAAGTTGTCCCAAATCAAACATTTCTTGATGAAAATTGTATTCTGGAAAAACTCCAATCCAGATGTAGATCTTCTTACAGCACTGAAACTGAAACCTTGTTAAAGGTTTAAAATGACCTCCTCCTAACTTCTAATGCTGGAGATTCTGCCATTCTCGTACTGCTAGGTCTTGCCTCAGCTTTAGATACTGTGGGTGTTAGGATTCTTTTATCCCATCTTGAACAGTCTATAGGCACCCAAGGTAATTCCCTTAAATGGTTTAAATCTTATCTAAGCAATAGGAGCTTTTCTACTCATTTGGGTGAGGTCTCATCCTCTGTAGCTCCTCTTACTTTCAGGGTTCCATCCTTGGACCAGTTCTCTTTTTGATATGCATGCTACATTTCGGCTCCATTGTTAATGAGCATGGCTTCTCCTTTCACTGCTATGCTGATGACACTCAAATCTATTTGCCACTAAAGTCAAAGCAAGACAATGCAGACCCTTCATGTGTGCTTGGATGATATTCAAACCTAGATGGCAATGATTTTTCTTAAACTAAATTATAAAAAAAACAGACTGTGGTGTCCAAAAGTTCAGAAGGTTTGTTCGTCTCTGTTGTTGCTCTCGGACCCCTTGCCATATACGTATCATAAAGCTTAAGTTAGGAGCCCAGGCGTGATCTTTGACAGCTCATTCAAACTCTACAAACAGATAAATTGTGAGGATAAATGAAGCTTTTTCCAGCTGAGACTTTAAATACTTTTTTTTTTCTTTCAGTGATCTTGAAAAGGCCATCCAAGCTTTTATAACATCTCATTTGGACTATTGCAGTTCTTTGTTGGTAGGTATTGATCAGGTCTTGTTACGACACCTACAACTAGTCCACAACTTTGCTGCTCGCTTATTGAAGGCTTTTGTAAGCATGACCATATTTCACCGATACTGACCTTGCTTCATTGGCTTCTGGTCCGCTTCAGAATGAATTTTAAAATTCTATTTTCAAATTTTTGAGTGGAACAGCCTCATCTTGCCTCTTGGAACTTATCTTGGCTTGTATGTGCCAACAAGAGCACTGCGGTCTACCAGCCAGATGCTCTTAGTTGTGCTGTGCTCGAGGCTGAAGCAAAGGAAGAATGAGCTATTTGTGGTGGCTGCTCCTTTTCTCTGGAGTGGCTCGCTTTATTCTATTAGGTCGGCTCCAACACAGGCCACTTTTATTCATCATTAAAGTCTTATTTCAGCTTGCTGCCATTTGACCCTGCAAGAGTTTGACATTATGTTTGTATATGTTGGTTCATGTATGTTCATGATTATAAATATGTATGTGTGGGTTTGGGTATTTTGAGTTTATCTTTTATTTAATGGTTGGTTATGCTTGCAGTTTTGTGATGTCTACATACTGCATATTTGAACTGCTTCTTTTACCCTTTCTTGTAGAGCACTTTGGTTCAGTTCTGGCTGTTGTAAATTTGTTTTAGAAATAAAAATTGCCTTGCCCTGCTTTATAAAACATTATTTTAATACATAACACTAAGTGCAGATCTGAGACAGTGGACTACAAACATGAAGTTGGTTTGCAACATTTATTACAAAAATGTTAAATAATATATAAAATATAGAACAAAAATTGTAAGTTTTAACTGAACAATGAGGGGTATGTATGTTTATGTTACATTTTCTAACAAAACGCAGTCATTTTCCTTTTTTCCTCTCATGTTATCTAAAAACAGATGCATGTCTTCCATATGTGTAAAAAGGATGATGAAGGGTCTAAGGACATATTCCCAATCCTCTTCTTCTGGAAATTCATGTAGCACATCAAATTTCTGAAGAGCCTCCATGTCATCTTTCTCCATTGACAGTAATGAAGGGAGTGAGGCTTGCCCCGTGAGCACTGGTTTATTATCAGCACACCACTTCTCTGCCTCGGTAAGATGCTGAAGGATTCCATGCATTTTATGAAGAAAAAAAAGATAATTCTTTAAATGGTTATCATATAGCTTATAGCCTTTTTCCTCCACATTTACAAGGAATGTAAGAAAAAGGTAAGCAAAAATGTACAGTATATTCTTAATTTGTTATACATTATTAACATTACTGCTTTCAATCACAGATTCTATAAGTCTTCAATATTTCTTACCATACACAATATCACACACGTGCACTTAGGAACCAAAGGGACCAGAAAACGCCAATTACACCCCCAGGCCAGGGGGCGGTGAGGTGTACTAAACGTCTGTTTTCTCTCCACAGACCAAACATGAGAAATCCTTCCTGTCCCGGCCCAAGGACGTCACTTCCTGAGAACCACTTATAAAAACCCCTCATCCTCGGTACTTAAACAGTTCTGTTTTGGACTCTAACCTGTACACATTGCTGCCAGGGAAACTATATGGGTGGCTGCCCTAAAACTTTGTTGTGTGTCCGTCTGATTCTTTCACACTGGCATAGTCGGCAGGATGGTCTCCTTAATGAAGCAGGAGAGAACCCTTAGAGGAGCCTGGACACACTGCCCAAACAACCAAAAACAGGTGGGAGATTACCATACCCAAGCTCCCAAGGTGAGGTCGGTTTGTTTTGGTGGTGGGAACCTGAGGCGTGCTTTGACCCAAGGATCTTTTAAAAACCCTGGGTATGTGGATGAAGGGCATACGGAATAGGGCCGGGGTCAGAAACATGACACATGCGGGACTGATTATGGTCTATTCCAAAAGCCCCCACAAAGGGAAAGAACCTTCGTTAATGTGGGAGTACCCCAGGTTGGCAGGCAAGGAGAGTAATATAGTGGGAGTTTGATCCCCAACTGCCGGTAGCTCCCCAAGCCATGAAATTATGGACTAAAGTCAGGTGTTGGCTACAACCCAAACAGAATCAAACCTAACAAATAGTTGAACAAGTACCGTGTGTGCTACTGATCAAAGCCCTCCCGACTGACCTCACCCACCTGGCCTGGGGTCGGCTAATCAAAAATATGGTCTTGTTAATCGAGATCATACAAACTGTAAAGGTTTCAACTACCCGGAGGAAACAGAAAGGAACCCCTGTGAACCCGGACGATCGTGTGTCCCTACCTCAGTGCCCCGTCACCACACCATGGAGCAAAGCCAGGGACCTTCTAGCCAGCAGCAGCCATCATCCCGTGGTGAGCAAGGGGTCTGCGGAGGCACAGAGACTGTGAGGGGTTGTTCTCTTGCTAACCCTCTTTTGAACATACTGGGGAGGTTTTATTAAACAGGATCAAAACACCAGCCATCTTCGATTCGGGCAGTAACATTACAATTGTTGCTTGCCACTGTTGCTGCGACAATGGCGTAAAATGAAGACCAGTATAACTTGTGTACAAAGGGACATCCGTTAGTATAATTCCGCCTTGTGCTTTGTCAGCTGCGATGAGGCAGGAAAAAAAACTGACGGTAGCGGTCATGGAAGACCCTCCGTCCCTGGTGATACTTGGGAGAGACTGGTCAAACAGTAAAAGTGGCATAATACTCCACCTCCCCAAACAACTGTTGGGCCTAGTAATGGACGCTGAGACTGCATCCTCAGCTGACTCCACACCTTGTTTACAGCCAGTAGAGGGGTCAGGTACGGCCTGTACTGATGACGCAGAGATTCCAGGACCACCGCGTGCTGATACATCAGACCCAGGTGCAGTGGTGGTAAGGGAGGAAACCACGCCCATTTAGGTCACATCCAACCCTCTTTCTCAACTGCTGTTCCAATTCAGGCAGACACCTGCTCCTTTTAAAAGGGAGCAATGGAATGATCACTCCATTAAGTTTATAAAGAATGCAGTCGTTCTGATAAACTGCCATCGCACTCAGCATCCTATGCCACAGTGTCCTCACTTTGTGCTAAATAATGAGCTGCTATATCAAGTAGCTGAACATGAGGGAGAGATGCACTCCCTGTTGCTAGTTCCATGGACTTATCGGTGACAAGTCCATGAGCTAGCACACACCCAGCTCCTTGGAGCCCATCTGGAGCCCGAAAAGACTCTCTAGCATATCAAGCACCAATTTTTTTGGCCGGGAAAAAATGAGGAGGTCCGCCACTTTTGGATGCCCTGCCTGGAATGTCAACTGCGGCAGATTCCAAAAAGGGACGGTGCTCCTCTCATTCCTCTACCCCAGATGATGTCCCGTTCCCTCGACCTGGTGCCATAAATATATAATGGTCCTGGTGGATTATGCCACCCAATATCCCAAAAGCTGTTCTGTGGCGCTCAGCTCCTACTAAGGCTATCACACAGGAATCAGAAGGGGTCTTCTCACGTGTCGGCATTCCTAAAGAACAGCCTTCGACAACCTTCACCTCGGAAACACTCAGGGAAATAGCTAAGTTACTAAGAATTAAACATTTAAAAACATTGGTGTATCATCCTCAAACTGATGGTTTAGTGGAGCAGTTCAATCAGATCCTCAGACAGATGCTTCGTAAGGTGATCAGTGAGGACAGAAGAAACTGGGATCAGCTCCTCCCCTTCATTCTTTTTGCATAACAGGAAGCCCTGAAGGTTAAATGGGTGATCACCCAGCTAAGGTACTACTTCTTGGGCTGCGAGTTCACCTTTGGTGACGGACCATGAGCCACTGCAGTGTATGGCTTTGCACAAGGAGTCGAACCCACGGGTTATGAGGTGGTTCTTGGTCCTTTACCGCCGGGGTAACCTACAGGCCAATGCCAATGCCCTTTCAAGGTATCACAACCTCTCGGCCAGGTACGCCCAAACCGATGGGTCTGGGCTTCCGTGTCACATACGTGTGCTTGGGAGTCAAACAAAGGGACCAGGAAACACCAATACCATGCCAAACCAGGGGGCGGCGGAGTGTACTAAACGTCTCTCTTTTCTCTCCACAGACCAAACACAAGAAATTCTTCCTGTCCCGGCCCCGAGGACGTCACTTCCTGAGAACCACCTATAAAAACCCCTTATCCTCCGTACTGAAGCAGTTCTGTTTTGGACTCTAACCTGTACACATTGTATGCTACTTTAAAGCCTTTTGCAGCCAGGGAAACTATATGGGTGGCTGCCCCAAACCTTCATTTTGTGTCTGGCTGTTTCTTTGACAACTATTATTAACACAGTACACAATGCATTTAAAATTTTCCAAGGCCTTTAAGAATTGTATTTCTGTGTCAGAAGACATAAAACAGGCTTTTAGTCTTTTGGGCTTCGACTTCTACTGGTTAACAATTAACAGTATGCATCTGAGACAAGCATTAAATATTTATATACATTTTATTCACTGTACAATAGGCATTGTAAGCCAGTGTCAACAGAATGTATGGAAGTTCTTATGGAAGTTTATAAAATGATAGGTCTGTACTTGCTCATCAATGACCTGTGCTGTATATTGGAGAAGGGAGGCTGATGTATCTTCTATAAGAAAAGATTTGAAATCTGTATAAATGCAGTGCTATGTAATAGAATAGCAACTTATATTTTTTTGCTTCAGAGGTAGTGCAAGTCTTTACTCATCTTCTGTCTTTTCATTAATTGCTCAATAGACTCTAAACCTGAAAACAGTAAAAATAATATTTACCTAAGGAAATGTTAAAATAGAACCAAAAGAATAAGCACAAAAAATGACCCTGTCCAGGCTATGTATCATTTCTGTACCTTCTAATTTTTTGTTTGGTTCTTGGCCTTCATTTAGGAGGACGTTTGCTCGCTCAGTCCAATGTGAGCAGTTACTTCAGTGATTTCAAAAAGAAGCACTAAGTTTATAATGGTAAACATTTTGACTATTTGTCTTAGATTTACAACACGGCTAAATATAGTTGCCACATTACCACAGAACTGAATGAAAGTTATTAAAGGAAATTTAAATTTCGTTTACCCCTTGGTGTTGGAGTTCTCAAGCAACATTCTACACCAGCACTTCCTCAAAGCTGACGTGTAATTCTAAAGAGGATTGAGCAGAGTCAAGTTGTTGAAAGGAGTTTAATGTTACAAAAATATGTATGTAAACCATGTCACAAACGAGACTCAGAGTCATAGAAAGGTTTGGGACAGCCACCTGTGTAATTGGTTTCCTGGCTGCAAAGTTGCAAAATTGTATACAGCACTGATGTGCACAAAACAGAGTCCAAAACAGAACTGAGGGAACAGGGAAAAGGTGGAGGCTTTTAAAGGGGAAGACAGGAAGTGAGATCAAAGGTGTTGGGCTCATGAAGGTCTTCAGCCATAGGTTCGAGCCCGGACATGACATCACAGGGGCCGGAGCCGGCAAGGACTCCTTCCATAGACTCAGTCCCGGAAGTGACGTCAAGAGGTCCAGGTGGAATCTCCCGAGAATGGTCTGCAGGAAAGGGAGAAAAAGAGTCAGTGTACTCTGCCACATCCTGGTATGTCTCTGAACTGCCCTTACTCAAGCCCTTTAGCTGTCTTCCATGCGCACGTGTGTGAAAACCATTATAAACATACATTTAAAATATGTAGATTTTGAAAGGTAGGTGTTTCTGGAATGTCAAAACCACTAGGGACATTATGCTAAAAGTAAAAAAAAATACAAATTTAATAAAATAAAATAAACATAACACAAATATCCAACACAAATTGTAGAAGGTGACAAAAAAGGAAACCAACAACTAGATAGAATCCTTCCTCCACAAAGGCTACAATGAAAGAAGAGAGGACTAAAGTTGAGACACACCTTCATTAAAATCAAAGCGGCCTCAAGAACGACATACAGAGAAATGATAAAATGGTGATTTGGAAACCTGGACACATCATTAAATACAGACATACACAAAAATATAGTTAAAATATGAAATGGTCATACCATCAACATGAACATTTCACAGTCATGGCTATTCATCTGACTTGGAAGGCCCTAATAGAAGGAGTAAAAAATGAATCAAAGAAAAACATTAAATACTGACATACAGTAAACTGTTGACAATGACTTTTAAACAAAAACAACAGAATTTGCCACTTGGGACACACCCTGTGTGGCATCTGTAGACAGTGAAACCTGCCAAACTACGGAAAATGCAGGATTAGCTCTGCTTTTTAAACTGTATTTAAAAAGTTCTAGTTCAGAAAGCTAAACGTCAGTATTGTTTGCAAGTAAAGTTGCTTAGTGTAATTTTTTTTTTAAATAAAACGCACATACATACACTACTTGCATAATTACCTGCATATTTTACAACAGCAGGATGCTGTGGTCTTCCTGATTTTACAAAGAGGGCACCTGGATTCACTTTGATATTTAATCAATATAATCAATGTAATCAAAGTTGGTTTTATTTTCTCTGCCTTTATGGAGAAACGTGGCTGTGGAAATCAAGACAAAAATAATTTGTAATGCTAATTTGGCAGAAAGTGCTATCGTGCTTTTATAAATAGCTAACTTAACTATGGAAAAATCAAGTTAAATAAGATATTTAACAAATGTTAATGACGATGATAAACATAAATACCTTTCATATTGTACACTAACATTACAGATACGCTACGTAACAGCTCATAAATAAGTTAAAAAGTTAATATAGCTGAAATAATAAGACAAATATTAAAAAGAAATAATACAAGAAGGAAAGAATTAATTAAAACAATATGCTTAAAAATAGGATATGTCAGTAATGATGATAAACACAAAATACTTGGATTTGCTATATATAATCGTACATCTCATTAGTTTTGTTTAATGGATCTAAAGTTTCTTTAAATATACTGAGCTTTTTAATTTGTGAGTCCATACCTGATTATGTTGTGCCACTCTTCCATGTCAGAAAATGTTTTCAGCTCCTTTATTTTTCGAATTGGAAAAACTGTACAGCTGCTCTTCTCCTTCTCTTTCTATGGACTGTGGAAGGCCGAGTCTTTGACCTCCAGCCGGACCCTTCTCGTTTGAGCGGTAGACTTCAACATATGCCTACACATTTCTACTACAAATGTAGTTACTTTGCTTATACGCTTGTTTCGACAACATAACATAATGATTTAAACTACATCCTCGTCATGTACAAGCCATCAGGTATCAAAGTTACTGATTGCATGGACTGGTTTTCATCTGCTCCCTTTCCTGCCAGTCGTAGAACTGCCTCAAGATTTATTGGTAATTCTGAAAACCTCAAACGTAAATTTATGAAACGAATATTACTATAGATTAGATGGCAAACGACTTCATGTCATATGTAACACAAGCTTTATATGACGCAACTTCTCTCAGTAAATACAAGATATGAAATTGAAAGCATCTGATATTTGTGAGGCAATGTTGGGTCACAGCTTGTGGGTCATAGTTTGCCCACCAATCTCTGCCTCTGACTCACTGACCCTGAAAAAGTCACTTAACCTGCTTGTGCTTCATTTGTAGAAACAATCAATATAAACAATTGCCAAGTGATAATGTCCTCATTAGGCACTTTGAGATGGTGTTAGACTGTTTCAGCTTAATATTAGTAACAACAGTTTTTATAGACTTCTTTATAATTGAACTGTTCAATATATTGTTTAGTCAACTTCAGATACTACTACCTCACAAAATGCCACTCTTTGTTTTTGACTGCAAACTACTTTTGAAGTAATAATGGTACAGGATTTTTTACAATTGATTTCTTTAAATGAGACCCACCACCTACCACATTGATGTAGGTCTGAGTTGTAACAGTCTATATTGAAAATGACTAATAACTAGTTAATAAATGGCAATCTTTGATTCTTGTACAGTGAATATTGTTAGACCTTGAAAAATTGATGAGCCACAGCATGAAGTTATGGGAAAGAGTAGTGGAAGCTAGGATAAGAAGTGAGGTGATGGATTACTGAGCAGCAGTATGGTTTTATGCCAAGAAAGAGCACTACATATGCAATGTTTGCTCTGAGGACGTTGATGGAGAAGTTTAGAGAAGGTCAGAAAGAGTTGCATTGCGTTTTTGTGGACCTGGAGAAAGCATATGATAGGGTGCCTCAAGAGGAGCCGTGGTATCGTATGATGAAGTCAGGAGTGGCAGAGAAGTACGTAAGTTGTACAGGATATGTACAAGGGAAGTGTGACAGTGGTGAGGTCTACAGTAGAAGCGACGGATGCATTCAACGTGGAGGTGGGATTACCTCAGGGATCAGCTCTGAGCCCTTTCTTATTTGCAATGGTGATGGACAGGTTGACAGACGAGATTAGACAGGAGTCCTTGTGGACTATGATGTTTGCTAATGACACTGTGATCTGTAGCGATAGTAGGGAACAGGTTTTGGAGACCCTGGAGAGGTGAAGATATGCTCTACAGAGGAGAGGAATGAAGGTCAGTAGGAACAAGACCGAATACATGTGTGTAAATGAGAGGGAGGGCAGTGGAATGGTGAGGATGCAGGGAGTAGAGTTGGCGAAGATGGAGGAGTTTAAAAACTTGGGATCAAACATTGGTGATGAGATCAGTTCTTTTTGATCATTATATGATGTAATTAGGAGAGGAAATTCAAAAATTTAACAGTAACTTTTGTTTGTTTGATAATTGGTCCTGTGTGAGTTTGAGGTGGATGTGTGATTGAGTGGGCGCCTAAATGGACTGGCACCCAGTGCCTTGCAGTTGATACTGACAATATAGGCTGTGCTGTTGCACCCTTTACTTGGATTAAATGATTTTGAGAATATTATGTTATGTATTCAATTCAATTCAATTGTATTGTGCCAAGAGTGAAGTTTGAGAGACCACTACATAACATTAAGAACACCCCCACAAAGAACACAGCCATCAAACATAAACTTAGTAAAACTGAAAACAGTACAGCAATAATACTTATGGTGAAACATTAGAGGGTTGAAATTTTAGTTAAAGCCACACAAAAATGTGCATTTGTTTTATTTTTTTAACACTGATTTAATATTTTAGATGTCACATATTCTAAGGCCTGCTTTCTCCAGATTAGAAGCAGAGTAAAATGTAGGCATTTTCCTAAAATGCTGGATCTTGAAAAGAAGGTTGTTTGAATAGTTCATACTACTCCACAGTAAATTTAGGGCACAATAGCAAAGATCATAACTAGGAGGAAGTAACACCATTATTATGATTATTAAAAATCCCACACGACTCCCGTCACTTACTCTGCATGTAATGCTGTCCTGTTGTTTGCTCACAATGCCCCAAACTCATATATTCTTACTTAAATAATAAAACTAGAATGCACTAAGATACAAGCGAATGTTTAAACTTGAAGACCTGCCTCTTAGTGTTACATTTATATTCATAGCGATGAGCCACAACAGGAGCACCTGGGATATTGCAGTGGCAGTCAGTGAGGGTGTATGTTGAGGCATCTCAGATATGCACAAGTACCGGTACAGTAAGTGGCATATTCTCTTCCTGATGATGTCTTGACTCCCTTTTCTTTACCTTTTAATCTTTAGTATTGTATGTCTCTCTCTGTGCACGTTTTTAGCTGCTATTATGTGAAGCACAGCGATAGCCAATGAATTAGTGGTTACTGGGCTGGACTCCTGACCAATGCATAAGGGAGGAGGTGAGCCATCAGTTCAAATGGTTGGGTGTCTGTCTGTATGTGTTCTGTTTTGTTCATGACAGCATTTCCAGAAGTAGTTGATTTAACAATATTTTAGTAAGAAACAAGTATTTGGGACTTTGTGAGCATACAACTAGATATGTGGATGATGTGACATTGGCAACGTGAGGTTTTTTTGATGGATGCTTATGATATTGCTTGCTGTTTTTCAGCATTGTTCATTGCATACTCCTATTATATCAGAAATGTTATCATTGCTGTTCTGCATGAAAACATGATATTAAACATTTTTCTCTGCCATAACTACAAACTATATGAGGTAACCAACATACAGAAAGTATAATTCTTGGGTGGAATATTCCTTTAAGTATAGAACTAGTTTAAAAAAATTCTCTTTAACATTTACAGTTGTAAATACCTTAGTCCACCGTTATTGTACAGAAATTACTATTGAATACACCATAGAGTTAGAGTCATCAAAGGACGCAGTCCTGTCTAAAATTCCAAGGGATGAAGCAGAGCCTTTAGATGTGGGCCTCTGGAAGTGCCAACCTATGGCATCCCAGTCAATCAGTCCATCAAGTACTCCTTGTAGAACTGTTTGTACTTATAAGTACAATCACCTGACTGTAAACTTGCACTACAGTTATAATATCGCTCAACCTGCGCATATTTACATATGACGATATCATTTTTAAGATGAAATGCAGCAAAATATGTTGATTATATTATACAGATAAAACTTTAACTTCATTTAAATAATCTGTATTGTTAATAATTAAACATGTGAGGACACAGTGCCGCAGCGCTAGCAAGTTCACGTATTGTTCCTGCCTCGCGCTGTATATTTACTGAGGCTGGATAGAAGGACAGAATAAATAAACACGTACTGTGAAGATATTTCAATGTTCTTTAAAAGTTTTGAAGAATTGTCGTTATAAGCTTACAGATGGCTTAACGTCTATTACAGAGCTGATTGTGTGGCGATTGGGTACATGGAGAAAGAAAAGGAAGAAAAAGAATTGAAGGTTAGTACGTTTGAAAGACACAGTACTGCTACAATAAATGATTTCATCGAAGGTTGTGCATGGCGCCGCAGCATCTTGCGTGAGACATGAACAATCACTGCGCCACCGTGTTCCCATGTTTAATAACGTGCTTTAACTCCTATCATCATGAAAGTGATATCATGTATACATCTCAGTATTTTAATTATTCAGAGAAGTGTAATATCACGAAAGTAATGAATTCTGTGTCCTGTCGGAGAAAGAAAAAGAATGGAAACACGTAGTTATTCACACACATAGAGCACATAGAAGATCAAATCAAAACAAAGCATTTTAACGTGCTACTTTAGTTAGGATGGGAATTGAGAAACTAGTAAATTAAATGATTTTAAGATGAAGTTTATGATGGTCTACTTTAATGACAAAATAAACTTTGAGATTAAAGTTGACATTTTGTGCTTTTTCCCCACTGTGTGCCTATTTTTTTTTCTCTGTACCCTAATAAGCTTTCATATGACACTCAGACGGTGGGCTACGACTCCCTTTTCATGGCGACTTTGATATGTGACTTCTTTTTTATTTCCGACACTGTGCGATTTTGTGAACATGAGCTTTTCAGTTTCTCCGACACGCTATGTCACTCGATCAACTTCCTTTTGTTGATTATACTACTGTTTAAGTCAACAAATAGTATGTTTTTCCTTTGCCTCCAATTGGTATTCGCTGAAATTCTTATATTCTCCCCCGTGCTTTTCCGATTGTCTTTTCACAGAACGCTGAACTTAAGGGCGATTTATATTGATTTGCATATTCAAAGAGGTGTAATTCTGGGAGGAATTGGGGCGTTACATAAAGCGCGTGCACAAGCGTTACTTTTCACGGTGACCGGGATTTATGTAGCGGAAGTTGCCGAATGCACAGATTCCTGCATCTGGATTTTTCTGTGCGTAAGCACATTTCAGCTTTTGTGCTTACATCCTGTTTTAGCGCGAATTCAACGCACAGCGTTATGCATGAGGCCCCAGGAGTGGTCATATCAGAGTCCCAATCTCAATGCTGGGCTTGAAAAACGCTGCTCACCCACAATCCCCACACAACCTGACAGCTTGAACAAAGAAGAATGGAGAAGTGCAGTGTCCAGGTGTGCAAACCTGCTACAGATCTGTGAATACAGACTGAAGGCTGTCATGCCTAACAAGGTGCATCTACTTAATACGGACTTGAAGGGGGCGAATACTTATGTGATCAGTTATTTTGTACTTTATTAAGGTCAGTTTGCAGAGATCTGTTTTCACTTTCATGTTAAAGAGTCTTTTTCTGTTGATCAATGTTAAAGAAGTCAAAGCCACTGTGGTTCAGTGTTGCAGAACAAAAAGATGTGAAGAAGATACCTTTATACAGTGTTTTTTTTTTAAATCTACATATATAGCTGAGTTAACCACAGAATTAAAATGTGTTACAGTTCATTGGAAAGAAGTTCATAAAATCATTTCTTTCTAAATAAGCAGCCTAAAAACCTGCCAACAAGTACATTTTAGAAATGCAATACAAGGCAGTGGGACACAACTGCATCTTACAAAAATTCAATATCTGGGACACTGAGCCCTCTTGTGGCTAACTGTTGTACAGCAGCGTCATAACCTGGGTTGGTTTCAGAAATGCCATGTAAATACTTACTCTGGTTAGAAAAATTGATTATGTGATTGATTGATTTCTTCACTAGTAACCTGGATAAGATGGCCATGTGAACCCTTTACTGGATTTTAATTAATGATTTTGTGGTCTGCACGTCTGTCTGCTGCACTCTGCTCACGTGTTAGCTTCACACTCACTTCCAGCAGACTTGGTAGAAAAAAGGTGTAGGCATCCAGAAAGTTCCTGAGGCAAATGCTGGGGCAATCACATCATTTCAAACAGGAGGAGGAACAATCTGTCTCAATGTTTCAGAAGTTGCTGCATTCTCGGGAGTGGTGTAGGGGTTAAATCATTAAAAGTAATGTGCCTTATATAGTCGGATTGCTTTTTAAAATAATGTGGAACATAACCTTGCGGTTCTCAAAAGAGAAAACATGTCTGGGGACAACTTGTTAAAAAAAATACATAGTGAACAGCAGTGAACTCCTGTGCTGCAAAGGTTACACCCATAGGGCTTCTTCCTAAAACGCTCGGCCCCAGTTTCTCCAGTCCGCGCATTTTAAACCTATGTTGGAGTTTCAGGAAGAGAACAGAGATACTGAACAAACATTGGTACTGAGAGAAACTAAAAAGCTGGAATTGCTGTTATCCATTCTGGAGCTCAGCAGCATAAGGTACTGTAACTGAAACGTAATAATTCATGTCATCATTTTAATGAGCACTGTGACAGTGGAGACAGACAGACAGACACATCCAAGCCTACTGGGCAAGAAGCAAACGTACTGGTACCGAGTTCTTTTGCATTGCTCAATTGCACATACAAGCTGAAAAAGTGCTCTGCATGCATTCCATTGAATAAAAAGCCACTTTAGTCACCATCTAGAGATCTGACATAAATATATTGAAACAGGATGATCTGGTGGCACAGCATCCAGTTTTCATGCCACAAATCATCAGTGGCTCAGGTTGGGGATGCGAAAGGGAGATGAATGTTATTTACGTGACAGTGCATGAAGGGCTAAACATGTTTATAAAATTACCAAGCTCGGCTGTGGCAGTTTGTAATGCTGGGCGCTGTCCCCCACCACTATACAGTACTTTAAAAACCTAATGCACAATAATCATAAAATAAATGTGTTTATTTACACAACGTGCCTGGGGTCAGCGCATGTCAACATCCGTTAAAGGTTGGTTCCGACTCGTTTAATTTCTATGTGAATAACCATACCTCCTGAGTGAAGGGGACCGACAAATGAAAGTGTATACAAGTCCTCGATCTTTTGGCAAGATGGTGACCCGGAGGCTGCCCTTTAATTGGTTGCTTTCAGATTTTTATGGACACTCCCACATTTATTGGCAGTGAATTAGCATGGTGTTAAGCTTTTCTTTAACCTAATTTGATTGGACAATCGTTGATACACTATTTGATGTTCACAGTTCACACCAGCCATTAACATAACTCAGCGTTTCTCAACCTTTAAGTATTTGCGACCCGAATTTTCATAACAGTTTTAATTGCACCCCCCTAACATATTTTTGAAATGTAGATGTATATTTTATTATACCTACTTCACTTTTATCGACATTTATCTAACTGTGTCTTTATTGTTCTAGTATCAGAATGCAGTTTAAGTTAATTTGTTTTCGTTTCAACAGATGTTTTTTTTCATATTTTTGATTCTTGCTCTTATACTCCACTGTTCCCAAGGTTAGCCCAATTAATATTCAGGTAGTTAAAGTCCCTCATGACTAGAATATCCCACTGTAAACTTGACTTTTTAATATTACTAAATAGATGTAAATTGAACTTACTGTCTGCATTGGGCTGCTAAAATATGGCCCATTTTCCTGATGACCATTCAATTGAAGTGGACTTGAGTTTAAATTTTATTGACATAAACAGTAACCCCTCCTCCTTTTCAGCTCTCTTTCCAAAAAATATGTACCTTCTAAGTTATATTCATCCACATCTTTGTTATTTAGTCTGGTTTCTGTTACTGCTATAACACCAAATCACTTGTTTTATTTGTGATACTTCCAGCTTTAAGGCAGGCTATTTTGAAGGTGTTACTCATTTTACTGTACCTTTGCCCTTACACTTTGGGTTAGGATTCATGTTGCTATATATATATATATATTTGTTTTTACAACATTGTTTATCTCCTCATGTAAAATTCTAAACCTGGCCTGTCCTAAACTCCCTGCTTCCCCCATTTCATAGTTTCAACAATAGTCAATGTACTCATATGCCTCCCCCAACACACTGGTGCCACTCCAGTTCAAATGTAACCCATTGTGGTGGGACAGGTCCCTATCTGTTCCAAAAGGAGATCCTATACTCTTCTACTCAGCACCATATGTTAAGCCTTCTAATCTTGTCAGTCCTACCTGGACTGGCAGAACATCAGAGAAGATTACCTTATCCTCTTAACATGCACACATACCGGTCCCGGTACATAACAACGATTGGACGACGTCACAGCCATGTGTGCATGCCCCTCTGTCATGCACCTCGACATACTACACATCAAATGAAACCTCAGAGTCTCGTCTTTCCGATGATATAAACCATTTTGACACACAACAACCACAGCACTGACACTAAATCCTTTTTTACAGAGAAGTAAATACTTTTAAGAGTTGACTTTTCCTACCTTTGAAGGCTCTCTGCAAGTCAAACATCAATATTTCCGAGCAATATTTATCTCATTCTGTCCGTAAGACTCCAGGGAATATAATCCAGTAAAACGATTATGTCCAAAACACACGATAGATCCTCAAAGGGACAAAAACTCCAGAAAACGTTTTTTAACTCGAGACTAGCTCCGACATTATTTTTCATTCCTATTGGTCATATCAGACGTAATTTGTTTCTGTCGGCAATAACCATACTAAAGCATGTTACACGGAAGTGTTAGCTTCTGATTGACACCTAAGTTGGCCACCTCTTGGCACCTCGTATAGCCAACGAGTGTCACAGACAGCTGAACGATGACGCACAACTCCAAACCCTGGTAGAATCTACCAGTTTGATTGGACGCTGTGAGTGACACTCCAAACTTACAGCCAATGAGCAGCTGAGCACGCCGATATGTAACTTGCCATACCAACTTGTAAACAAAACCGATTGGAGCTGCGCGAAGCTGGCATTTGTGCCAGTCGGCAGACTTGGTGCGTGGTTGTTTATTGTGATTTCACCAAGTT
The DNA here is from genome assembly GCF_016835505.1 of Polypterus senegalus. Taxonomy (NCBI): domain Eukaryota; kingdom Metazoa; phylum Chordata; class Cladistia; order Polypteriformes; family Polypteridae; genus Polypterus; species Polypterus senegalus. The sequence continues at coordinate 58,419,252 of NC_053169.1, forward strand.
TTTTCGCATTTTAAATATGGATAAAAGTACAGATATACGTAGATACACTCTCGATGAAGTAGTAGAGGCATGTACGCGGCGTGACAGTGATCGATCGGACCAGGAGACGTCTAATGGGAGAGAGCGACATGTGACACGCCCTTGTGCTTTCTGCCTGCTAGTGATTGCTACAATCAGTGGCACGTGGAAAAACGCTGAGCTGTATTGTAACAGTTTGTAACAAAATGTATATAGTTTGTGTGCATTTTATTAAAAAAAAAAGTAAAAAATAAAATATATATATTTTTTTTTGGCCCATAAGACTTGTTTTGACTATTTTTATTTTGAAATGTGTATTTTTTATTGTTTTTATTATGGAACATGAATTTCCATAACTAATAGAGTGACACTGTGTGTAGATATAGATTCCTTTAGGTGTAAGCCTGCAGTAGAGCCATCAATGATATCTGTGGGTTGAAGCATTCAAAAGTTATTACACTTTTTCCATACGTTCCAAAATGTGGATAATGGATAAACCATAGGTCCCTCTAAAAAGCACCTGGACATGCCCACATAAAACTGGTGTAAAATGTCATTTTACAGGTATTCTTTTCAAATTTGAAATGCGAGTAGTCAACAAGTTATTCTGTTGGTACATAGTGTGTTTCTGTCCCCACCTACCTACTGCAGCTATAGAGGCCTTTATTTTCACAAAAAAAAAAACTTAGGCGAGAACAAAAAAAATCATTTTTTCTGTGAGTTCTAATGTGCATAACTTTTGATCAGTCACACCTACAGTGATTCTGACTACTAAGGGTGAAACTAGAGAATGTTACCTTTACAAAGAGACCAAACATGTGTTTATACTCCAGATAGTTCAATAACAGCAATGATTCTAATTTGGAGAGGTCAAATTACAAGCGATTTAGCAAAAATGACCCGCTTGATAAGGGGATGGTTCTGCTCCACAGCCTGGCACCTAACTCTTAAAATATGAAGTGCAGAACAGATGGACTATGTATATTATTTGTTCCAACATGGACAATGGCAAGTGTAACCACCCAGTCTCTAGCCAAGAAACCATTGTGGTGGACAGCCGGCTGCTCAACCCGGCTGGGATGCCCAGCTACTAAGGGACACTGCCTCCCCCAAGACACCAAATGGCGAGTTCCCTGCAGCATAGTTGCACCAGAATCCCGCAGGGCTGGGTACCGACAGGAGACGCAAACAGGAAGGTCTGGGGAATTGTATTCCCCATACAGCCTGGAAGTACTCCTAAGTCACGGGGTCGGAAGCCCCAAAGTACTTCCAGACTGAAGAAAAACCTCAAGTCCTCCATCTGACCCAGAAGTGCTGGCAAGTGGTCATGGCAGTGGAAATGGCTGCACTTCCGGGTCAAGGACTATGTAAAGGACTACTAAAGACCCAGCAAGTGAGCTGGAGTTGGAAGGTAGTGGACTGAGCTTGCTGGGAGAGAGATTTCTGTTAATTATTGTTGTTTAGTTACTTGTTTATGGCAGCAGTAGTGCTTAAAAGGCACTTTGAAGAAGGAGAAATAATTAAGAGCTTCTTTGTGCTTTTATCCTGTGTCTGCGTATCTGTCCGTTGGGCTTAACTGGGCGACAGCATCCCCTGGTGTTCACATCATTAACAGCTTTTAGAAAGGTCTCCCATGTATGCAAACCAGAAGGCAACACACTGTGCGAGACCCTGTCTCTGGAGCAAACCTGTGCTTCAATCCCGCTAATAACCGAGTCCCCCAACTATCATTCCCACTCTCTTTCCAGGAACTAGTTTTGAGGCGGCCCATTGGGGCTCCTCATGCCTGCCTACCACCTCAGAATCTTCAGAAACACTGTCTTGCTTATTGAATATCTGCCCCCCTAATGATGGAGTGTTTTGCCAAGGCAGAACTCCATAAGGGACCCCACACATGTAAACAGAGGTTTTTAAGGAACCAGGTTTCTGCCTTAATTGGGTTACACACCTTATCCTGGTTTTATGTGCACATGTAATTGCACTCATCGTCAAAAGAGGGTACAATATTATCTTCAACTAACTGGCAGAACATTTACTGCCATGATCATAACTCATTATCCTATTTTTGTTCAATGTGCCTATTTGGTCAAGGTGACGTACAGTGTAACAACAACACATTCAGACTTCTTATTTCTGCAAATTTCACTCTCTACATATACACTGCCTAAAAGTGTGCTAGTAATTTTCTTAAGTATGACTTTTGGGAGGTAGAGGTGGTATGCTGCTCCAATCAGTTGTGCTGTTGCTTCACAGATCCAGCATCCTCAGTTCAAATCCCACACCTGGACACTGTCTGCACAGGGTCTGTACATTCTCCTCATATATTCTTCAGGTACTCTGTTTAACCGCTCACATTCCCAGCTACATGCATGCTAGATTAACTGGCCCTGAGATGAACTGGTGCCCTATCCAGGGCTCTTTCCTACCTCTCACCTAGTGCTGACATTACAGGCTCTGGTCCAAGAAAGTCTGAATTACATTGAATCAGTTCAGAATGTCCAATGTTCGTGCTCATTTGAGAATGTTCAAATGTTTTTGGGAAAAAAATAAAGACAATATATGGGTATTGTTATTGATTAAAAATATAATTTGACTGCCAAATGCATCTTCTGGTTGAGCTGAAAGGGTTAACATTGTTACAACTCTGAATTAAGATAACAAAAATTCTCTCAAGTTTGCTCAGTTCCTACAGCAGACAAAGCAAAACACCTGAAGCTGATCAAAAGGTCTAATGCTTCCCACCTACCACTGGACATGGGCCTATTCAGTGCTGGATGGATTATTCATTTAAGCAGATATTCTCACCCTGTGTTTGTACTAATGGCTGAAAAAACAAAATCATGGTTTCATGGAGAACAGAGATAGGAGGCCTAAACCATATGAAAGTGTCCATTGCAAATTTTAAATTACTCATATTGCAGCATCCAAATTTCAGGTATCCAGTGACAGATTAAAGCAAATAAAAAGTCCTAAGCCTGAACTTTGGATCAAGTATTGAAGAAAAAAAGAAAACCCCAACACATTTACATGAATTTGTCCAAAACCTCCATATTATACAAATAATGTACACTAGGACAGGGGTGCCCACAGTTTTTCGGCTTGCGAGGTGCTTTTAAAATGACCAGGTCGAAATGATCTACCTACATTAAAAATGGTTATATTATATATATACCTGTATATACACACACACTGAGTATACTTTATACTGTACATAAAATGTATGTTGTCGCACCTTGCATAACTGAATAAACTTTATGGCACAATAACAATTCAATACATTTATGGTCACAACAGTATTTGGATTTAATAATCGTCATGTGGGAAAAGGCTGACTCGCATAAATAAGTAGAGCCGAATAATGCAGTCAAGGAGCTTTTGAATTCAGCCGAGTGAAAAATGACGGCTGTCCGATTAACTGCGATTTTAGTTCCCTCTCCTTCTTCTTTCTCAGTTCATTTTTTGGAAGGACGTCAGTTTCGTAGTTTTTATGAACAGTTCGAAAGCGCCTTTCCACATTTTCCTTCTTTGGAGTAGCAATGATAGATTGACAGATCAGACAAACGCACTCCGATTGTGACATTATGAGAAAAAAAATCCTCTTCCAATTCCACATCCAGCCCACACCCTCCCCAAACAATTTTTTTAAATCCCTTCTTTAGTGGATATAAATTGGAAGGCTAACTTGACACTTTTTTTTAATGTAACGCGATCTACCAGCACTACCTTGGCGATCTACCGGTCGATCACGATCGACGCATCGGGCACCCCTGCACTAGGAACATGTTTCAATAGATACAATTTAAGAGCAAATATAAGAGTTTCCATTTGATTTGACGAATGAATATTAAACTAGGACAGTAACTGAAATAAAGAAAACTGCAGCACTGTTATGTTAAATTAATAAAGAAAAATCTTCATGCTTTATTTCTTTATACTGTAGTTATAAAAATAAACAAATGTCAAGGGAAGTGCAAAGTCTATCATCATTTCACCATTCTTTTAGATTATGAATAAAATCCTGCATCTGATCGAAGTCACTCCATTCAAGGTACTGTCTCATTTGTGAGTAGATAAAAATGAAGAGTCTGACACAAGTGAACGAGTGGCCGAGATAGTGTAAATGACAAATGGTGTCCACAAATCGATTACATTAAATAAACATTATTAATCCCAAAGTGGAATTTAGATGCATATGGTAGAAACAAATGATAGAATTAATCAATTGCCAGATAAATAAATATGTAGTACAAAAACAGCAAAATTAACAATATAACCATTTAGTCAGGGATGTTGGGAGGAAGCTTTGAATTGGGCACTAGTTCGCACACCATGAAGACTGAGCCGATGGCTAAAAAATACTCCAAAATCATGTCTCCTGGGGGATGGAGATTTTTCCGGATAGCATCCAGTACTGCCTCGATTCTTTTTTTCACCACAACAGTTTTCAGGGTGTCCAGGGCTCACATCGTGAGAGACCAGACTTTCCTGAGAAGTTTGTTCATGCATTGTATGGCTTTTGAACTCAAGTTGCTTTTCCATGAGAAGACAGCATAAAACTGGCTACTATGGACATCTTCAGCAGTTGGCTGCAAACATCAGAAGACCAGAGTCTCCTCAGGAACTGCAGGCTGCTCTAGCCCTTCTCTCAGGTCAGTCCAGTTTGCTGCTTATATGAACCCATAATACACGTAGCTCTGCACCAATTCCACATCTTCCGCCTGAATGGTGACTGGTTTCAGAGGCTCTTTGGCATGGTAGAAGTCCACCAACAGGCTCTTCTGTCTGTCTTACTGATGTTGAGCTGCAGGCGATTCTCAATAATGTATTTTTTTGGATGCATACACAAGCTGGCACATATACAGCAGTAGTATGAATGTAAAGTAGAAAACAGATTTCCTGTGCATTTGATCTGTGTCATACTGTACCTATACCTTTATTCAACTTGTGCCATATTGTATGTTTAGAACACAGTGCAAAAACAAACACTCAGCAAGTTTTACCTGTGAGATTAAGTGCCAAGGCATTATTTATCCCTCATTTCTTACAACCAAACCCACCATCATTTTTAAAACTTCATTCTTTTTCACTCCCAAGGAGCACAGATTTTGAATTGTATTGATAGTATACTACTCATGATGTCTTTACAAAAAGCAGGTTGCTGAAGATTGGTTCAATTCTACCCTGCTTACATACCACTGGTAAGTGCGAAAATGCTATTACATGATTGGTCAAAATGTATCCAGAACAAAAACCCACTCTGATGTCTTTCAACTGTAGTTGATGAAATTTTATAAAATGATGCAAAAGGCACAGAATATTTTTTAGGAATTTAAAAACTGATGTACACTGGCACCCTGTTATCTTGCTGGCAAAATTTAAATACTGCAGTTACATTCTCACCCTGTCCCAAACAATGACTTTCCTAAAATATTCTCTTGTCCACAATAGTAAAACTTGTTCAAAGATCGAGCATTTGACTGTATTTACTGTTTTTTACATTTATGTTCAAAGCAATAAGCCACAACTGTAACTTGTGAGACTAAACTGGTTAGTTGACCCTCTGCTTGTTGAAGCATGTCAGATATGCACAAACATTAGACATACTTTTATTTTCGAACCGTGCAGCTCTCACAGGCAAAGCTCCACATTTTTGATATCATGTGAAGCACCATGGTAGCCAAGGAATGAACTATTCATTGTAAGCATTACCAACAGGTAGATGGGGTTGGGAAGGATCAGGGGTGAAGTTTTCATTTGAAAGCTTGATCTTGAGAGCAATTCCTTGTCATGCATCAGGGAACATTTAAGAAAAACAAATACACGTGGTTGGGATGTGGTGAGCATATGATGCTGTGGAAAAACGTTTCTTCTTATCTTCAAAGAAGGCAGTCATGGAGTCCAGACGAACATGCAGAACTTTCCTTAGTTGCAGAGTATGCACAAATATCTCAGTCCAATGAAAGAATACATCCTCTTTTATACTTTGCTATTGTCATTATGTCATCCAAGACATCAAGTCATCTGATTCTTAATAAGCAGGACTTTTTCACTTTTATCCAATCAAATAAAGCCATAAGTAACTGACTCGATTCTCCCCTTATTCTGAATGCTGCCTTGTTGATAGAGGCGTCTTATTGATCTCCGCACCGCTTCATAGGAGGAGTGTTTGGACTTTCCCATAAGTTTATCCTCTCTTGCTAGAGGGGTGTTTGTTAGTCACTCACCTCATTCTAACCTTGGAAAATGAAGTTGGTGGTTTATCTACAGTAAGGCGAGGCAGACCTCACATACTTAAGCTTTAAGCTACATTTAGATAACCCTTGAAGTTACCTTCAGCCCGTTTCCTTGTTCTGTTATAAGTCATATAAAAATACACACTATATGGACAAAAGCACAGGGACACACCTTTTACTGTATTTATTGAATACAGGCGTTTCAATCAGATCTTTTACCACAGGTGTATAAAAATAAAGCACCTAGCCATGCAACACTCCATTTACAAACATTTGTAAAACATTCTGAAGAGCTCAGTGACTTCAGGTGTGGTACTGTGTTACAGTGATACAATGCCTCCTTTTCAATAAGACAGCTTGTGAAATTTCATTCCTGGTGGATGCTCCACAGTCGACTGTAAATGGTATTTATTGGAAAGTGGAAGTATTCAGGAACAGCAACTCCGTCTCAAAGTGAAAAACCAACAAAGTCACAAACTGGGGTCAACAACTGCTAAGGTGCATAGTGTATAAAAGTCGCCAACACTCAGCTGATTCCATAGCTGAAGAGTTCCAGACAACCACTGCCATTAATATTCACACAAAAACTGTGTGGCAGGAGTTTCATGGAATAGGTTTTCACTGCAGACCAGCTGAATGAGAGCCTCTCAGCACCAAGTCCAATGCCAAGCGTCAAATGGAATGGTGGAAACCTGTTCAATGGAGTGATGAATCATGCTTTTTCCATTTGGCAGTCAGATGGGAGAGCCTAGGATTGGCAGATGCCCGGAGAAGGTTACCTACCTGATTGCATTGTGCCAAATGTGAATTTTGGTGGATGAGGGATAAGGCGTGTGGCTATGTTTCAGGGTTTGGGCTAGGTCGCTTTCCAGTGAAGGGCAATCTTAATGCTACAGCATACCAAGACATTTAGGAAAACACTATGCTTCCAACTTTGTGGAAACAGTTGGGGGAGGCCCTTTTCTACTCCAGTATGACTGTGCTCCAGCCCATGAAGACATGGTTGGATGAGCTTGGTGTGGAAGAACTTGACGAGCCTGCACAGAGCCCCGACGTGAAACTCAAAAACCTTTGGTATGAACTGGACCTGAGATTGTAATTCAGGCCTTCTCGTGCCCGACCTCAGAAACACTCCAAAATCTTGTGGAAAGCCTTTCAAGAAGAGTGGAAGCAGTTATAGTGGCAAATGGGGACCAATTCCCATTTTAAAGTCTGTATTTGAATGCAATGTCATTAAAGTCCCTGTTGGTGTAATGGTCAGGCCTCCCCATAGTATAAGATTATATACACTATATAGAGAAAAGTATTTCAAATTTCAATACAACTAAAAATTCTGTATGTTCACACACACACACAACCCCATCCCCCACCGGACTTCTTAAAGGCCCAAAAGGTCTACTTTCGAACTTTAAATTTTTATTTCTATCAATCATGCATGTATACTAAATATTTTATGCCCTCCCTTTGGGACTACAAAGCAATAAAAAAAATCCCTAGCCAGCCAAACAGAAATCAGTGTAAATCATTAAGATAATCTCAAATTAATAAAATCAAAATATTGAATATGGAAAAAAAAAAAAAGAATACATGTATCACAACCTTTTTTGTTCTATAAAAAACAAAATCCTCCATGTGAAATGCTCCTTTTGTCAAGGGGTTGGGAGTGCAATTTTTGCTTCTATAACTTGCTGGCCCATAGTTTGGTGGATGTTAATAGTGAAGACACATACTTACTAACAAAACAGAAAACAAAATCACAAAAGTGCAACATTTATATATTATATAAAATATTAAATATTCCTTATACAGGTGCCGGTCATATAATTAGAATATCATGACAAAGTTGATTTATTTCAGTAATTCCATTCAAAAAGTGAAACTTGTATATTAGATTCATTCATTACACACTGATGTATTTCAAATGTTTATTTCTTTTAATTTTGATGACACCTGTAAATATCTGGCTATACACATTTGTACGGCTTATTTATCTAGATAGATAGAAATTCACATAATCCAGCAGAAGCATACTGATAAAAACAATATTAAAGAGTGATAAAAATGCAGTGCAAGTTAAAAAATGAAAGGTGGGGAGTGCAAGGCAGGTAGAACAGTCAATAACATTGTATAATGTTAACATTTACTCCCTCAGGTGGAATTGAAGGATCCCATAGAGTGGGGGAGGAACGATCTCCTCTGTCTGTTAGTGGAGCAGGACAGTGACAGCAGTCTGTCGCTGAAGCTGCTCCTGTCTGGAAATGATACTGTTCAGTGGATGCAGTGGATTCTCCAGGATTGACAGGAGCCTGCTCAGTGCCTGTCGCTCCACCACAGATGCCAATCTGTCCAGCTCTGTGCCTACAATAGAGCCTGCCTTCCTCACCAGTTTGTCCAGGCGTGAGGCATCTCTCTTCTTTGTTTCCTCCCCAGCACACCACCGCGTAGAATAGGGCGCTCACCACAACCGTCTAATAGAACATCTGCAGCATTTTATTGCAGATGTTGAAGGACACTAACATTCTAAGGAAGTATAGTCGGCTCTGTCCCTCTTGCACAGAGCATCAGTATTGGCAGTCCAGTCCAATTTATCATCCAGCTGCACTCCAAGGTATTTTATACGTCTGCACTCTCTGCACACAGTCACCTCTGATGATCCTTCATAACTCCTAAGTATAATGATATAACACTGTCAAGTATTTGATCACAGTTATATTTTCCCTTTGTGTTAAGTAACTATTTGACTCCTTATCAAATAAACGTTAGCTGTATTGGTCCTTAAAAATGTATTATTATTGCTGGTGGCAGCACAGACAGCAAAAGTACCTACCTCAAAAACTTCAAAAAAACTTGAAGTTTCTAGTTTATGTTGCCAATGAGGAGTACAACAATGACCGGCGGAGTTCTTATTCACACAACCACACTCGCATCCTCATGCTCATATCCACAAAGCTGCCCATATTTACATCCACCTGTGGTCTTATACTAAGTCACCACCTTCACTGCATTAGAGCAAATGGTTATCTTACTGACAATAGATGTCAATTAGGGAAACCGGGAACGGCCAAGCTCGCATATATAGCGTGTATATTAAAAAAAATAAAAATCAAGAAATAAGAGTTATAGTTGAAAATAATTAAGTGGAACGGTTTTTTGGCCCACGGTGTAGTGTGTTGCCGATTAATTCAGTCAACAACAGACCAGCATCAGTCAGTCAGTCTCCTGGCTCTCACTAAGACAGTGGACTGGGAGGAGTCTGCACTCTGCAGCTCATGAATGCCGGGATGGTGCAGACTTCATTGACGTCTGTCAGACAACAGCTTTTTGAACAGCAACTTGAAATTGCAATGCGTCGGACTGTTGCATCTGCATTATCTGTGCCAAGAAACTTGCCATCACAGAATGAGGACAAGAAACTGGATGCATCAGTAAAAGCTGAAAAGGCAGTGTTTCAGAGCAACGGCAAGCGCGGGCTTTGTTTAGAACAAGTGTATTAGTCACAGGCTCTTTTCCAAGGTCATATTTACATTGCAGGGGTTGCACTCAAGCTTCTTATTGAGGTTAAAAACTTTTGCCGCCAGCTGGGATCTTTGGCTTGCATCTGGGTTTTCAAATTCACAAACTACAAACTCAAGAACTCTCTGCAAAAGACACTCCATCTCGGGTGTGCTCAATTACATTGTTTGGCTATCTTCTATATTACTTAGGCCCAATAAACCACAATAGTAATTTGTGCTGTATCACCACCAATTATTTCTGTCTATATGGCCCTAAACTTTCCAGTTCCTAAAACCAAAACTGTTACACTACCCCACAAGTGTCATATTTCTTATACTTTGTTCTTGTGTTAAAAGATTTGTATTATACTCTGCAAAACATATCTAATTTAGTAAATTTTATCCTAACACCCAATATACTACTTGTGTCCTAATGTTGTAATTGATCCTAATGTAAAGTTCCTAATATTGACATTTCTCCTGTATCAATTACTGCTACTCAAACAAAATTTACCATATATCATGAAAAACAATAGTTATCAAACAAATGGTACATTTTACTTGCGTCAAGTGTGTTTAGTTTAAATTACATCTTCATTTACATTAGTCCAAATTTTCAAAATACTTACTTACCGTCCTTTAAATTTAAAATTATTTCTCAGTTAAAAATTTTCCTTAATGTTAAACCCTACACTATTCATTATATTATTAAAATCAATAACCTAAAATGCTTAAATTGAACTGACTTCGACTGGTAATGCTCGTTTATCCTAATGTGATGATAATCGCAAATACAATACTAAGTCATCTTAGATTATGATTAACATACCAAATTATATAAAAATATTAATCCTTTAATGAAACTTTTTTTTTTTTTTTTAAAATAAGCCTACTGATGCATGGTGAGAAAAGACATGTACCGAAAACTATTTACTTTTACACACTGCTTTTACTCTACAAGCTGACCATATTATACTAATTACATTTTCAAAACTATTTAAATTATCCCAATTGATACATACATACTTTTTATCATTCAAGATACGAGGAAAGTATGAGCGAAAAATTCGGATCTAAACACAAGCATTGGCTCGCGTAACGAGCCAGGCTGTGGTTATGCGTTTCCCGATCCGCCTCGCCAGCCCGTCACCTCACTCAGTGTTCCTTGTTCTCCCGTAGCGTGAGGATCTACGCATTTGTGTGCTTGTGATTTCATTGTTTCGCTGTAGTAGTTCGCCGTACAAGCGTATCCAAAAATATTGCGGACATGCAGACGGAGAATAGGAAATGATTGCCCTCAAGAGGAGTACTAGGGTGTTGTACTGTGTGTTAGCCATTATGAATGTAGAGAAAAGCTTGCATATTGTAATCTTTTTAGTTAGCCAATAAAAGGTGTCAATTTGCTTGGCTTTCCTCTACCCTTAAGAGGAGAGAGAGAGGCGTGCGCGAGCGAGAGAGATAAGGAGAGAGACGCGCATGAGAGAGAACCACCATCAGCTCAGTTATGATCACATGACGCTCAGCAGACAAAGTGTATCCCTACTACTCGTATTGCAAGAAATCGCTCGTTTTATCAAGTCAAAATTAATTAAAAAAACTTAGCTCGTCTTGCAAAACACTCGTAAACCAAGTTACTCGCAAACCGAGGTTCCACTTGTATATATTATTTATCAGTGTTATTTGTTAGGAAAAGTGATTTTTATGTTGATATTTTTGGGGGTGCGGAACGGATTAACTGGATTTCCATTATTTTCAATGGGAAGTTTGTTCTAGATACGAGAAATTCGCTATACAAGCTCAGTGCTGGAACGAATTAAACTCATATCTCGAGGTTCCACTGTGTGTGTGTATATATATATATATATATATATATATATATATATATATATATATATATATATATATATATATATATATAATATAATACTAGCAAAATACTTCGCAGCGGAGAAGTAGTGTGTTAAAGAAGCAACGAAAAAGAAAAGGAAACATTTTGAAAATAACGTAACATGATTGTCAATGTAATTGTTTTGTCACTGTTGTGAGTGATGCAGAGATAGATACACACACACACACACACAACATAGCTATTTCGTATCAGTGCAATACGCTGCTTGTTAAAACGGATAACTCCCGCTCTTACGTGCAAGTCTGCGTGGATATTATGAACTATCGTATTTGTTCAAGTTCTATTTAAATTTTAAATAGAAGGAATTTTTATTTAGTCGACAGAAATATCTTTGGTAGGAATGGTAAAAACAGACAGGAATATTATTCGTGAATAAATCAACTCAAACCTTAAATAACTTATAATAATATTTTGCTCTCCATAAAAATATATCCTGTCAAAATTATACAAATTCAAATATGAACATGCTGCATAACAAAACCTGGAAATATAAATAAAATGTGTTCCTTTCAGCAATAACAAATCAAATCATTCAGTTATCTTTGCTCATATGTCATTTTAGAGCTGGACGCCTGGCATCTATTTTTGGCAACAGGTTCGTTTATGTTTGGTGTGAGGTTCTGTGTTGTGGAGATTCTCAGGATGGATTGCAGGTGCTCATCAGTGAGGCGACTCCTGTGTGCTGTTTTGTTAGTCTTTATCACTGAGAAGAGCTTCTCACACAGATATGTGCTACCAATCATGCACAAGGTTTGAGCCGCATGTAGATGGACTTTTTTTGTTCTTCAAAGTCACCAAAGCGCCGTGCAAACTCAGTGCGCTCAGTTTATCAGCAAAGTGCGTATTTGGGAACACCGTAGTGACGACTTGGTTTAACATTACTTGGCAACAGGGAAAGTGGGGCAAGTTGCACTGGTGCATGAGTGTCTCCCATAAAAGCAGCTTCACTTGAAATCACTTTGTGATTGTGCACGGGTAAAAACGTCCGCTTAAGTGTCAGATTCTTATTTAATTCTTCTGCTTTCTGTATCTTCTGCATTGCATTCAGGTCTTTCAGCCTCACTGATGAGCACCTGCAATCCATCCTGAGAATCTCCACAACACAGAACTCCCTGATGTTTTGTCTCATAGTGCCGTCTTAGATTAAATTCTGTAATTACAGCCACATTAGCTCCACAAATGAGACACACGGGTTCAGTAAACATATACTCAGCCTCCCATCGGTTTTAAAGGCTCTATTTTCAGAATTAACTTTTCTCTTCAGCATCGTGTGAGCTAGCTTCGCAATAACTTGCAGCATCATAAGCTAGACTTAACGCGGTAAGTGTTCGGCAAGGCAGCTGAAGCGCTGCATTATGGGATCTGTAGTTTATTGTGTTACCAGCGCTTCATATACCCGGCCATTAATAACAATATACAGTATATAAAATGATCTCGGGGCGGATATAATTACACGCCGGGCGGATGTGGCCCAGCCCTTGAGTTTGACACATATGGACTAAATAGAACTTGAAAAGATATATTTTTCAAATGTGATTGCGCAATTCAGATAGAGTTGCGCACTACAGCCTGCATGCCTCAATAAGTCATCCTCCCTCGTCTTACTTTTTACCGTTCATCTAATGAATACACTGAGTATGGCTTTACCAAAACAATCATTGATGGCGAATAAAGTATCCATTATTCGAGTATGTAGATCGGGATATATATACACATATATATATACCCGCCAGATCGCAGAAGTAGTGTGTTAAAAAGCTAGAAAAGAAAAGGGAACATTTTAAAATAACGTAACATGACTGTCAACATACAGTATTTGTTTTGTGAGTGTTACTGAGTGTTGCTGTCATCAAGGATTTGATTATCATTATTTATTTCAATCAGGTTCATATTTGTAGGATGTGTTGTGTTCAAGTTACATTCCGTGTTTGTCAATCGTTGTAAAGATGACAGGTTTCATTCATCGATTCGTTTCTTACTGCATCAATAAACAGCTCGTCTTCTTTATCTGAGACCTGACACACTGCATGCACGGGTTTTTTTTTTTTTACACTGTCTTCCTTTAGCGGGACATTGACTTTTCCACCGTGTGCTTTGTTTCAGCAGTAGCTGGATTTATGAATATGCTTGTATGTATCAGACGCTTCATATTTTTTGCTGCCTTTTCAATTGTGTAATTCGGTTTTGTTCAGCTTTTGGAACTGTTGCTTTTATCTGTGCACTCGTCAGTTCACGTGAGCCTCGGTGTACATGCATCGAAGGTTCCAAGCTGTGCTGGTGCCATCTCGTGCTATGTCCATGGCTGTATTTAATGTTACCTTAGTCCTGGCACTTAAAACTTTCTCTCGCAGTTTCGCTGAGTTTGTGCCAAACACCACCCTGACCATCTCATCTTCCTCTGCATAAGCACAGTCCTTCACCCGTGAATATTTAGTGGGAGTTTGCTATTGGATTGCCGCTGACGGACGGCCTTATATGGGCAGGCACTAAATTACAAACGCCAGCGCAGCCTGTCTATGAACTTAATTTAAAGTGTAGGTTTACATCGTGCTTTGTTTCCGAAGTAGCAGAACTCATGAATATGGTTGTATATGTCACTCGCCGCTTCTTATTGTTTCGCTGCCTTCTCAATTATATAATGCATGTTTTCTTGAGCGCTTTTGAGGTCTTCCTGGTTTTCTATGTACTGCGTGATTACGTGGGAGGCGTGATGATGTCACACGAAACTCCGCCCCACGGCGTTCAAGCTTATCTCCATTACAGTAAATGGAGAAAAACAGCTTCCAGTTATGACCATTACGCGTAGAATTTCGATATAAAACCTGCCCAACTTTTGTAAGGAAGCTGTAAGGAATGAACCTGCCAAATTTCAGCCTTCCACCCACACGGGAAGTTGGAGAATTAGTGATGAGTGAGTGAGGGCTTTGCCTTTTATTAGTATACTAGCAAAATACCCGCGCTTCGCAGCGGTGAAATACCCGTGGATTAAATAAAACCTACACAATAACTATAAAAATCGTAATAAATGAACAATGAAACAGCGGAGAACCCGTGGATTAAATAAAAAGGCTGCTTCGTTGGCGAAGCAAGGAAAAAGGACTTTCTTATATATCGTTCGTTTATAAAACAGTGCAGAAGCTCTGAGAAAGCTGCTTCCTTCGCAAAGTAAGGAAACGACTGAAGAGACGGCAAGGCAGCTGAAGCACTGCATTATGGGATCTGTAGTTTATTGTGTTACCAGTGCTTCATATCCCCGGCCATTAATAACAATAATACAGTATATAAAATGATCTCGGGCGGATATAATTACGCCGGGCGGATGTGGCCTGGGCCTTGACTTTGACACATATGGAGTAAATAGAACTTGAAAAGATATATTTTTCAAATGTGATCACGCAATTCAGATAGAGTTGACGCACTACAGCCTGCATGCCTCAATAAGTCATCCTCCCCTCGCTCTTACTTTTTTACCGTTCATCTAATGAATACACTGAGTATGGCTTTACCAAAACAATCATTGATGGCAAATAAAGTATCCATTATTCGAGTATGTAGAGCGGGATATATATATACATATATATATATATATATATATACCCGTATCGCAGCGGAGAAGTAGTGTGTTAAAAAAGCTAGAAAAGAAAAGGGAACATTTTAAAAATAACGTAACATGACTGTCAATATACAGTATTTGTTTTGTGAGTGTTACTGAGTGTTGCTGTCATCAAGGATTTGATTATCATTATTTCTTTCAATCAGGTTCGTATTTGTAGGATGTGTTGTGTTCAAGTTACATTCCGTGTTTGTCAATCGCTCTAAAGATGACAGGTTTCATTCATCGATTCGTTTCTTACTGCATCAATAAACAGCTCGTCTTCTTCTTTATCCGAGACCTGACACACTGCATGCACGGGTTTTTTTACACTGTCTTCCTTTAGCGGGACATTGACTTTTTCCAACTTGTGCTTTGTTTCCGCAGTATCTGGATTTATGAATATGCTTGTATGTATCAGACGCTTCATATTTTTTGCTGCCTTTTCAATTGTGTAATTCGGTTTTTGTTCAGCGCTCTTTGGAACTGTTGCTTTTATCTGTGCACTGCGTCAGTTCACGTGAGCCGCTCGGTGTACATGCATCGAAGGTTCCCAGCTGTGCTGGTGCCATCTCGTGCTATGTCCATGGCTGTATTTAATGTTACCTTAGTCCTGGCACTTAAAACTTTCTCTCGCAGTTTCGCTGAGTTTGTACGAAACACCACCCTGACCATCTCATCTTCCTCTGCATAAGGACAGTCCTTCACCCGTGAATATTTACACGTGGCAGTTTGCTATTGGATTGCCGCTGACGGACGGCCTTATATGGGCAGGCACTAAATTACAAACGCCAGCGGCAGCCTGTCTATGAACTTAATTTAGTGTAGGTTTACATCGTGCTTTGTTTCCGAAGTAGCAGAACTCATGAATATGGTTGTATAGGTCACTCGCTCGCTTCTTATTGTTTCGCTGCCTTCTCAATTGTATAATGCCGGGGTACTCAATAGGCGGACTCCGGTCCGCATCCGGACCCAAATACGGTTAAATCTGGACCGACGCCAAAACAAACATGCAAATTTAATCATAATCCAAATGAGTTTTCAATAAAGTGCGCAATTGTGATTCCGAGCGATATATCTTTGAGGTTTCTACTCGGTTTGGCTGCTTCATCTATGTCCAATCACAGCAGCTGTAATAGTATCATTATAGCAATGTTCCCACTACTCCCCGCCTCCCCCATACTCGCCGCTCATTCACGGCAGCCAGATTTATGTACCGGTCACGTGCTCTGGGTCAGGCCGGTGAACAGGCAGTCTCATCACTCGCGGGCAGTGCAAATTTCGATAACTGAATTTTTTTTTTGCTGACTGAAAGTGAAGATGGCTGGCTCGAGACAGTACATTGATAAGAAAAGAAAAGTTGATTTTGAAAACCGTGAATTTAAGAGTGAGTGGACAGAAAATATGCGTTCGTGCTCCCCGTGGGAAGCAGAAAACCAATGTGTTTAATCTGCAACGATACGGTAGCAATAATCAAAAGTGGTAATGTGAAACGCCATTATGAAACCAAGCATGCACATTTCGAACAAAATTACCCTCAGAACTCAGAGGTAAGGACCATAAAAATAAAGCAGCTGAAATCATCATATGAAGCTACAAGCAGTGTAATAATTAGATCAGCCACACAACAGGAGCGGGCAACAGAAGCCTCACTAAGAGTAGCATGGGTCCTGGGAAAAAACAAGAAACCCTTCTCTGATGCTGAAGTAGTCAAAGAGTGTATGAGTGAAGTGGTGACTGCTCTGTTTGAAGGGACTCAAAAGGATGAAATAATCCAGAAAATAAACCAAATACCCTGTTCTGATTCCACTGCTGCAAGACGAACTGAAATACTGCTGATGATTTGCTTGAACAACTTAGTTCTGCTATAAAAAGCCAAATTCATTTCATTGGCTGTGGATGAATCCACAGACATCACGGACAATGCACAACTCATGGTCTTTGTCAGATTTTTGATGAAGAAAGGAGAATTTCATGAAGATGTTTTGGGTCTCACAAACCTCCATGGACACACAAAGGGGGATGATATCTATGAAGCAGTGACACAGATGCTTAGAGACAGAGCGATAGACCTGAAGCATGTTGTTTCCATTGCTACTGATGGCGCACCATGTATGATTGGGAAAGAGAGGGGATTAGTGTCACGCTTGAGAACTCACCACCCTGACCTCATGGCATACCACTGCATAATTCACCAGATGGTTTTGTGTGCCAGCCTTGGAGAAAGGTACTCAGAAGTCATGACAACAGTCATGAAACTAGTCAATTATCTGAGAGCATCCTCTGCTTTGCAGCATCGTTTATTGCGCTTATTTCTAATAGAGGTGAATGCAACATTTGATGATTTGCTCCTTCACAACAATGTCCGGTGGCTTAGTAAAGGCAAGGTACTGGAGCGTTTTTGGGCACTGCGGAAAGAGCTGGAGACATTTCTGTTGGATCAGAAGAGTGCAAAAGCCAAACCGTTTGCGGATTTCATGAAGAATGACGAGAAAATGGAAATTGTTGCTTTTCTAACTGACATTACTTCCCATCTTAATGACCTTAATATGAAGCTCCAAGGCAAAAACAGCACAGTGTGTGACCTCATGTTAGCTGTCCGTGCTTTCCAGAGGAAGCTGGAGGTGTTCAAATGTGACTTACAGCAGGACCTGCTTCACTTCCCAAGACTTTTGGATCAGACTGCAGGAAAACATCACCATCACAATTATGCTGAATTCCTGGACAAGCTGATTAAAAATTTCCAAACTCGCTTTGAAGATTTCCCTTTGGGAAAACAAGTCTTGCTGTGCATCGAAAATCCATTTCTTGTCAAAAATATTGCAGAATTCTCAAATGAAGCCACAAAAGTCTTCCAATGGGCCAGTGCTGCTTCTCTGCAAACAGAGTTAATTGAGCTACAAGAAAATCTAGCACTGCAGGAATCTCACTGTGACCTTGTCACCTTCTGGACAAAGATGGTTACTGCGGCAGGTGTTCCTCTCCTGCAGAAGATGGCCCTTCAAATTCTTACAATGTTTCCCTCAACGTACTGCTGTGAATCTGCCTATTCCACTATGAACATGGTGAAAACACATACCGCCACACCCTCACCAATGAACATTTACATCAGTGCCTCCGCCTTGCACTCACACCTTTTATGCCCAAGTTCAAACAACTGGTGGCACAAAGAAGGTGTCACCTTTCACACTAAAAGGCCTACCATGTCATTTTTTTGTGTATAGTTCTAAAGTTTGGGGATTGCCTTTTTTTGGAGTTCTCTATTTGGAATTTGACCGTCACTTTTCCGGACCTCAGACTGAATGGAAATTTAGTAAGTGGACCTTTCAAATTTATATTTGAGTAGCCCTGATATAATGCATGTTTTCTTCAGCGCTTTTTGGGCCTCTTCCTGGTTTTCTACGTACTGCGTGATTACGTGGGAGGCGTGATGATGTCACACGAAACTCCGCCCCCACGGCGTTGAAGCTCATCTCCATTACAGTAAATGGAGAAAAACAGCTTCCAGTTATGACCATTATGCGTCGAATTTCAATATAAAACCTGCCCAACTTTTGTAAGTAAGCTGTAAGGAATGAGCCTGCCAAATTTCAGCCTTCCACCCACACGGGAAGTTGGAGAATTAGTGATGAGTGAGGGCTTTGCCTTTTATTAGTATGTGTGTATGTGTATATATATATATATATATATATATATATATATATATATATATATATATATATATATATATATATATATATATATATATATATATATATATATATAGTGTATGTATGTAATAAACTTTTTTTTTTTTTTTAAGTGTATTTAAACAAAATAAGAATTCCATAATGACTGCACATTTGACATTTGGAGTATACAACACAAGTAATTTGAGATTTTTAAAATGGACGGTAGCTGCACTTATCCAAAATTTTACCTTGCTTCATAGGCCAATTCAATCAATAGTGTGATGTGTGTTCATATAATTTTACAATCCAAGTACCTTTGTTTTAAAAGTTTTAGTAAAAATTCAAAGCAAAAAACTTAAATAGAGAAAAAATTGATATTACAAAGAACATAAGTTTGATTAAAGAAAGCTCTGATTAAGGGTTACTTATTGTGTTTAATTTCTCTCTATATTTGGTCATACAGTCAGCTACATATGATCAAAAAATGTTTGTAAAAAACGACTAAGAAACTGACAGAAAGTTGTATGCCAATGTTATATTTGCAAACTAATCTGACAGTCCATGCTTCTAGCAGTAAGATTTCCTACCAGGTTGAATTAACACTCTGCTTTTACAGGAATAGCTAAGAAAGTTTATTTCACATTAACTTATGAATTTAACATTAACTTTCTAAGACTGGTTCTTACTGCATGCTACCTGGTAGAAAGTGCACAAGTTAGAATAAGTGAAACCTCTGTAATAACGTGGAGTCAGGAAACATTAAATCTCATGTGGCACATCCCATCTAACTTGGCTTTGGAACCCTGAAGTTAAAATTGGATTATGCTATATAAAACACATTCAATGACAGAGGTTTACAGATGTATGGACTCAACCCTAATATGAATGCCTCAGAACATTTTCAAAAATGCCTCTAATAAGCACAAACTAATACGGATCACAGCAGAGATGGGGACACTGCCAATTTAGAAGGCCTCCATTATGAAAATGATAAAAGGTTAACAAAGATGGTATCTAATGCATTTAACAAAAGAATTACAAAATGTAATATGCACCTCATTTGCAAGATTTTTCTAGTCAATTAAATCAAACAAAATAAAAGAGTCAAGTAATAAAAACAAAAACACAATTTGTTTTGAGTTTTTTTGTTTTTAAACCAGTTACAGATATCAGTATTAAACAATACATACAAAAATATCCTTTCAAATATGCAGAATATACTGACCAAAAATACAGAACTAGAAAACTATTGATGATAAATTAACAGAAACAGAATTTTAAGAAAAATGTACATTAAGCATAAAATGTATACAGTAGATGTAAATTTAAACTTTTGCTGTTTAAACAAAGTACATGGCACAGGTAAATACATTTCTGTACAAGTAACCTAGGCAGAATATTCACCTCCTGTATCTAGATGAAAATAATCTGTTACGATTCTTATATGGCAGTAAAGCAATCATTGCCTCCACAGGAGGCAGGTAGAAGAAAATCAGATTTCCAAAATAAACTAAGTTTTCAGAGGAACAATTGGGAAACAATGGATAAAGGTTAGCTCTGGAAAAGCCATGCAAATGAACATCTGCCCCAAACAGCAACTCAATAACAGCAATTTAAAATCAGTTTTATTTTTTCTGCTTAGATCAACGTAGCAGAAAACAGTGGGGCTATATTTTAAATATTTTCAAAACAAAATGTTAAACTTTCTAAACTAACAGAAATACTTAACAAATCTCTCACACTTAAACAAAAACATTAACACTTTTTTTTTTTTTAATTTTAGTTATTAAAAGTACAAACTTGTAAATTCAAAAGACTGTGATTTTAAAGACTTATTTATATATACAACAATGCCTATTATACAAAAAATGTGTTTAGAATGTTAGCTGAGAATGTCAAGTAGCTACAACGAATCCCTTATAGCAATTTGCACAAAGATCCGTTGTCCACGTGATTTTGGTTGTAATACCAGGGAGAAGTGGCTACAAATTGCAAGATTAATTGTGTAATACATTATGTCAAGAAAAATTATCTTCAAGGTTATAATGAAATGCACATGTTTTATAGTCAGTTTCGTCTTATAAAAATATTGGTAATTATTTTGACCTGGGATGCAACTAGAAATCTGGTTTACCTTGTTAGGCTTGGGTTACCGATTTAGGGTTAACCTGATGGAATTTTTAATTACACGAAGATTGCTAGTTGGCAAAGGAGAAGATGCATCAGGAAGTTCCTTACTGGGCAATCGCTAAAGACCAAAAAAAAAAAAAAGCCACAGAGAATTAAACATGCAATACTTTATGCCCTGTAAAAATGTATAAAGTACACAATTAAAATATTCCAAGAACAGAATTTACCAGTTTTTAATTGCAAATATCTTCCCCACTTCACTAATTACAGTTTAAATGAAGTGAACAGCTCATGGGGTAATGGTGTGAAAATTCAGTATTGCCTAGTCCATTAAGAGAACATGCATGGCAAAAAGTTCCCATTCCCAAGACCGCCCAACTGTTTAAACTTTGTTGTTCTAACTTAAATTTTATGTTGAATGTATAATATCCCAAATATTAAACAAAGTAACTACATTGTATACAGATTCTGATTTGAAAGAAGAAAAAAAAAAACAAAACTATAAAGCAATTATTTCATTAGCACATTACATTAACTAGACCAGACCAGTGCAAATGCTTTAAAATGTACCTGTGATCTAGATGTATCAATGGTTGGTATTGGCATAGGTTTACTCCCTATCACATCATCCTAGTTAAAGCAGTAAACAAATGGGAAAGATTAACAGTTAATTTCAAATCTTATGTTGTTGATGAACATAAAATATTGTATATAATAATAATAGTAAATATTTAAACAGAAAGACACTAATTATAAAAAGGAATGAAAGCCTCAAGCATATATAAAAGAAAAAAAAAAAATCCTGTGCTTTTACAAGATCCCAACATAGATGTACTGCATATGGTTTTGTAAATTTTGCCCTTACCTGTTCCTCCTGCTCCTCTAGTCCACCGCTGCCAGGAGGATATGGATGTTTGAAGGCAGAATCATTACTCACAGTAACCAGCTACAAAAAAAAAAAAACAAAACAAAAAGACAAAAAAAAAACAAAAAAAAAAAAACACATTTACCCCCACAGTGTTAAGAAAAGGAAAAAAGTTTGGAAAGTTTATTATATACTCAGCAAATAAAGAAACGTCCTCTGACTTTCAACTGTTTTTATTTTCAGTAAACTTAATGTGTAAATATTTGTATGAACACTAAAAGAGTCAACACCATAAGACACAAACTAAAAATGTTTCACAATGTGTCCCTGAATGAAGGAAGGCTCAAAACCAAAAGTACCAGTCAGTATCTGGTGTGGCCACCAGCTGCTTGAAGTAGTGCAGTGCATCTCCTCCTCATGGACTGGACCAGATTTGTCAGTTCTTGCTGTGAGATGTTACCCCACTCTTCCACCAAGGCACCTGCAAGTTCCTGGACATTTCTGGGGGGAATGGCCCTAGCCCTCACCCTGCGATCCAACAGGTCCCAGACGTGCTCAATGGGATTGAGATCCGGGCTCTTCCACTGCGAGGATGATCAGCTGTCCTTCCTGTCTCCCTGTAGTGCTATCTTAGGCGTCTCGCAGTGCAGACATGGCAATTTATTGCCCTAGCCACATCAGCAGTCCTCATGCCTCCCTGCAGCTTGCCTAATGCACGTTCACGCAGATGAGCAGGGACCCTGGGCATCTTTCTTTGGGTGTTTTTCACAGTCGGTAGACAAGTCTCTTTAGTGTCCTGTGTTTTTAGAACTGTGACCTTAAATGCCTACTTTCTGTAAGCTGTTAAGGTCTTAACGACCATTCCACAGGTGCATGTTAATTAATTGATTATGGTTAATTGAACATGCATGGAAAACATTGTTTAAACCCTTTACAATGAAGATCTGTAAAGTTATTTGGATTTTTAAAACATTATTGTTGAAATACACAGTCCTGGAAAAAGGAACGTTTCTTTTTTTGCGGAGTATATATAAAAAAAAGGGCACATGTCCTTCACCAGGCTTCTGAAGGAGTGCGTAGAAGAGACAGAAATGTTTCACAAATTCAACTAAATACATTTTTTAATTAAAAAATCTAAATGATTAATATTAATTTCTGAAATAGGGATATATTAATTTCCACACAAATTATGAATGTTCCAATGGCTAAAATGTTAAAAAAAAAAAAAAAGACCTCAAAACATCCATTGTTACTTAACCTGCTTAAATCGAGTTCATAAAAAGAGCAATTTCCGGCAATACAGGGTGTGAGGCAGCAGCCACTGCACTGCAAGGGTAACTCATACACACTCAAAAGGGAAAAAGACCACTTGCTAGTTAAGGTAAGCTACAAATCTTTGGTTGCACAGAAGGGGGAACATCAATTTCTGGAGAAAACCTCCAGTGGATAGGTTGATATTTTAACCCAGTCCGATGAAATTGTGATTAAGCAATGCCATCATGTCCTCCAAAAGTGAAAAACATTGCTAAATATAAAAGACAACTATAGCAGATTATAAACTTTATCATTCAATTATTCGGTTATTGGGGGTAATTATAATAAACATACTATTTTTATCAGCCCTATTCCAATTCCAACAAATCAGAGAACAAAATTGCAATGGGTCAACTAATTTTTACCAAACAGCAAAATAAAAAATGTTACCATTTCCATATCTTTTATTCGTTTGGGGGATTCATCCATGGAAGGTGAATGTGGTCTTTTAGAAGCACTGTTGGCATTAGTATTTAGCAGCCCATTTATCATCTGACTTCCAGGCTGGTGATTTGGTGGAGATGCCAGTGAAGTAAAACCCCTACGGACAACAGTGGGAATAGTGCTCACAACAGCTGGCTGTATTGGTTGTCCTACAATGGAAACACCAGTGGCTAGAAATGAGAACATACTCAATAAATATTACTGTCTATGAAAGAAAGTTTACAAAAATGAAAACCACACTCACCAATAACAGGAATAGACATTCCTTTTGAAGATGTGTCAGCCATTTCCAGATCATTCAACACAAAGGGTAACGTTTTGCTTGGTAGAACACTATATATGTTGAAAGTTTGGACGTGTACATGAAAGAGAAGAGTGTGCAGTCATCAAGTAACAGTATTAATTGAAGAACAAAATACAGGTAATGAATACTCCAGTACTGCTAAATAAATGTAGCAATTGGCAAAACTTGTGGAACAAAAAACAAACTTGCAAAAGGATCAAAAAAGAAAATTCACATTATTGAAACAAAAAAAAACATTGTATAATGTTTGATTTAAAGATAAAAAACAGTAAAGAGTGTCTGGTCTAACTGACTAATGCCTTTTTGCTGCATTCATACTCAAACTGCTATAAGGTTACCACTCCAAGTTATTCATGCCATTTAATTTTAAAATAAAACTTCAAACTGTAAATAAACAGCAATTACTGACTGTGTTAAAGAATTGAAAGAACATGAAATTGTCAGTACATGTAGCATGTGAATGCTACATGCTACAGATTGTTAAGAATCTTTGAATGTACCAGAAGTGCAATTACTTGGTGTTAGAGTTAAATATACTTTCAAATTATAATTTAAATATCAGGTTTGCATATGTATGTGTGTAGTTAAAGCTGAAATCACAATCAAATATATTTGTTCTGGTGTGCAGTTTATTGTATTCTCTTGACTTGTTTACATCATTGTTATAGCTCAACACAGGACTTTAATGTGGGTACATGGTTGACAGAAAAAGCTTGTAGTACTAGTTTCACTTCCATACTGCTTGTTGGAAAATGCTAAAAAGGTTATCGGGCACAGAAACAAAATATGAGGAGGTAGTGGTTTGGGAGTATGTGCCGATTACATTTAAGGATGTTCCGTAACATACATACAATATTACATATAAAAAACTCTTAAACTTTAAAGCTAATTGAAATGCATTTAAAAAAAAAAAACCACAAAAGCCTACTTTTGCAAGTCTTCTCCACTGACTTCCAATCTGGTGGATTTGCATGCTAGTGTTGGTGAACTACAAGGTGTTCCCGAATCTGTGTCCCTGGAGCTGTCCAAGTAGTTTCCATCCAGTGAAGTTCTTTTTGTTGCACCTCCATTTGAAGATCGGTTAATTTCTGCAATGCTCTGTTAAAAACAAAATATAAATCAGTGTTTTCTAAATATTATGTATATATGAGGACTATTTAAAGTCTACACACTAACTGAAATTTCAGCTTCTTGGTGTGTAGACTGAAATCAAACCAAACCAGGTCAAGCCTCTTTGAGAGATCAAATGGATAATTAAGTCTTTTTTTTTTTAATTTGCATAAATGTGCATGCCACTTGGTGGTTTTCCTTGGATTACAGCAGCATGTCTATTCACATAGATCCAGTTTACTTAAATTATGCAATTTTTCTCAATCTTTTGTTCTTAAAACAAAAATTGATGTGATTAACTGATATTTTATTTGGCAGAGGGTTAAACATTTTATTCTAAAGTATTTATGTTTAGCTGTTCATTCCCCATTAACTCCCTCCAGAGCCCCTGAGCTGTGAATCAGCAGCTACACCACCTTGGTTAACAGGAAGTATTGCGATCTTTCACAGATGAGACACCAAACACTTTTTGGGATGAAGGCCAAAGTGTTTCGATACTACCACTTTACTAATTTTTTGGTAGGAGTTGTTCTCTAAAACAAATTACCTGTATATTAATATTCTCTTTTTTGTAATAAATGGTTCTACTTTTGCCACTTAATCCAATAGCCAGGACTCACGGAGACTATGTCAAACACTTACAATTTGAAGCGTGTCCGTTACTGTCATAAATCCTTGCAGCTACTTAAATCATTGGGCTCCTGATAGCCCCTCTGATGAGCTGTCACCTTGTACAGTCAATTCTGTAAGGATACCTTCATCTTTGCAAAGACCTAGTATATAGCCATATTTCCTACACTTAAAATGCAACTAAGAAACTTTAGGTGAAATTCTTCAGGCTCATTTATAAACTTATAATAAACACTCCTTTTTATGTCCAACTAACGTAAATGAGTTTCATACAATATGTTAAATATGACTGACACACCAAAACAGCGTTATAACCACCGTATAATTTTTGCACACTTAATGCAGTCAGGGTGGTGAAAATTCTTTAATATCCTAAAAATTACCTTTAAATTGTCACTTAAATATCGATGGACTAAAATCATAACACTTGTTTGGATTTTATCTAACAGATGAACAAATGGCAAAATATACAGTATATTACAACTTTCTGTACAGCACTTATCACTGACTGCAGTCAAAGTGCTGTGAACAATTCTCGGTTACAACACAAGTAGAGATTATACTAATTACTAAATGCAGATTAACTATGGCAAGTTGGATAACAGAGGAGATTAAAATTGCAAAAGAGAAAGTAAAAAACAAAAAGTCCGAGGTCTTCAGTACTCAACTGGCTGTGTAACCACTCCAAGGATTTCTACAGTAGAATTAGAGCTGGCTGTCCAATCTGATAAGAAAATCTTTCTATCAGATGATTCCAATGTTCCACTATCCAAGATAACCATTTTTCATATGCATATTATACACACACACACAGAATTGAACTAATCATAACAATGTATATCAGACCTTTTTTTTCCTTTGCAGAATTTCAGGGGGGAGATACTGATGAAGTTGCTTTCTTTTGACATGGGTAGCTTCAATCTTCATTCCATCCTTCAACATACTAATATTATTTGCTTGTCTATAAACTTAATAAAAACAAAAACACTTAATACAAAAAAATTGTATTATACTTTCAACAATTTAAGGCTCACTGCATTAACTTACCGGTGTCTGTAAAAGCTTGAATGTCATAAGTCAGATCTATATTCACACTTTCAGCATTTTCTACTTTTTTAAACATTATTCCAATAAACCACATAGACACAAAGTCACCTCTGTAAGAGAAACAGTTCAAAACATTAATACAGTTTGACTGATCATTATCATCATTTACAAAATTTGACCTACCAATCATGTTTAATCAACAGTTAAATAATCAAAGTGGCAGTATCAGACTTCCAGCTCTTATGCATTCTTCCTGTAAATGCCAGCCACAAACGTTTCTTGCTCAGCTAACTTGAATCTTACATGTCCAAAAGTTGCAGACAAAAACACTCCTAACCCACAGATTCTAAATAACAGAACCTATTGCAATACAAGGGAAATTAACTAGCACATGTATTGTTTTTAATGCACACTCTTTAGTACAGAGTTGAATACTATGAATTAAATATTTGACCCTTGTTTTAGGAGTCTAAAGTTAGGTGCATATTCACAGCTACTTTTTCAAACAACTTCACAGCTCTGATCAGTGGCAAAATTAGTTGTTAATGCTTTAGGCTTTCCGTGTCAAAGTGTCTAAATGGATACAGGTGAAGCTCAACGTATCTCATACTGGCTCATTCGCCTTGTGAGATTCTCCGATATGCCATGTAGATCTGCAATTTCTCAGACTTTTAAACCATATTATAAAAGTGTTCTATTGATTCAGCTGGAATGTCAAATGAGGGGCATCCAGGGCAGGTTACTGTCACCCGAACTGGCGTGTACCCTAGTCTGGTGCAGCAGTTCAAGGTATTCAAAAACCGTTCCATCAACACTGTAGTCTAAGAAAAATTAATTCTTGTGCCATTTCGTTAACCTCCATCTCCCACAAAGATGTATTGAATTAGGCATGAACAATCTACAGTAGACAATTCACCAATCAAAACACATGTGCTTAACTTTGAGTGAATGTGACAGTTTTATTTCAAGCCGTATTTCATGATGCATTTGGAGTTTTATCAAATTTAATAAGCAACAAAAAACATTGTGACATATTTATGCTCACATTTCATGACAAAATATATTTATGCTCAAATTTCACCGTACTTTTTGTCCAAAATATTCCTCCATACTTAGAATGATAGAGATGCAAGACAGACTTTAAAATTCCTGCTTAAAGGATATTTAATTAAGGAGTAGTTTGATCATACAGTATTTTAAAATTCATACTCACTCCGTTTGTTGCATACTTGACCCAGGAAAAGACTGAGGATTTACATGTGCAAGTGTTATGTATTCATTACGTTCCAAATTGCCAACCAGAACTCTGATTTTAGACTCAACAAGGCCAACCCTAAAAATTAGATGAAATCTTAATACTATGATCATTATAACAATGTGTGAAAGAAGTAAATATCTACTTTACCATTCCAAGTGATTTTCTTCCGTTGAGGCACTGGCAGTTAAAACAATATAGTGCCTGAGGTAAAAGAAACAAGTGCAAACTTTGAAGACTGACTTAGGTTCACACATACAGAAACTGTATTTATATTATTTACTGCACATATCTACATACATACTGCTACAGACCAAACTGACATACGGCACACAATACAGTACATTCTACACATTACAACAGTAATACATGTGGCCATATGTATTTACAGTGCAACCGGAAAGTATTCACAGCGCATCACTTTTCCCACATTTTGTTATGTTACTACAGCCTTATTCCAAAATGGATTAAATTAATTTTTTCCTCAGAATTCTACTCACAACACCCCATAATGACAATGTGAAAAAAGTTAGAGGTTTTTGCAAATTTATTAAAAAAACCAAACAAACAAAAAAAAAACAAAAACTGAGAAATCACATGTACATAAGTATTCACAGCCTTTGCACCTTTGGCAGCAATTACAGCCTCAAGTCTTTTTGAATATGATGCCACAAGCTTGGCACACCTATCCTTGGCCAGTTTCGCCCATTCCTCTTTGCAGCACCTCTCAAGCTCCATCAGGTTGGATGGGAAGTGTTGGTGCACAGCCATTTTAAGATCTCTCCAGAGATGTTCAATCGGATTTAAGTCTGAGCTGTGGCTGGGCCACTCAAGGACATTCAGAGTTGTCCTGAAGCCACTCCGTTGATATCTTGGCTGTGTGCTTAGTGTCGTTGTCCTGCTGAAAGATGAACCATCGCCCCAGTCGGAGGTCAAGAGCGCTCTGGAGCAGGTTTTCATCCAGGATGTTTCTGTACATTGCTGCAGTCATCTTTCCCTTTATCCTGACTAGTCTCCCAGTTCCTGCCGCTGAAAAACATCCCCACAGTATGGTATTGGCCTGGTGATGAGCGGCGCCTGGCATTCACACCAAAGAGATCAATCTTTGTCTCATCAGACCAAAGAATTTTGTTTCTCATGGTCTGAGAGTCATTCATGTGCCTTTTCACAAACTCCAGGCGGGCTGCCATGTGCCTTTTACTAAGGAAAGTCTTCCGTCTGGCCAATCTACAATACAGGCCTGATTGGTGGAATGCTGCAGAGATGGTTGTCCTTCTGGAAGGTTCTCCTCTCTCCACAGAGGACCTCTGGAGCTCTGACAGAGTGACCATCAGGTTCTTGGTCACCTCCCTGACTAAGGCCCTTCTCCCCAATCGCTCAGTTTAGATGGCCGGCCAGCTCTAGGAAGAGTCCTGGTGGTTTCGAACTTCCACTTAAGGATGATGGAGGCCACTGTGCTCATTGGGACCTTCAAAGCAGCAGAAGTTTTTCTGTAACCTTCCCCAGATTTGTGCCTCGAGACAATCCTGTCTTGGAGGTCTACAGACAAATTCCTTTAACTTCATGCTTGGTTTGTGCTCTGACATGAACTGTCAACTGTGGGACCTTATATAGGCAGGTGTGTGCCTTTCCAAATCATGTCCAATCAACTGAATATACCACAGGTGGACTCCAATTAAGCTGCAGAAACATCAAGGATGATTAGGGGGAGCAGGATGCACCTGAGCTCAATTTTGTGCTTCATGGAAAAGGCTGTGAATACTTCTGTACACGTGCTTTCTCAATTTTTTTTTATTTTTAATTCATTTGCAAAAATATCAAGTAAACGTTTTTCACGTTGTCATTATGGGGTGTTGTGTGTAGATTTCTGAGGAAAAAAATGAATTTAATCCATTTTGGAATAAGGCTGTAACATAAAATGTGGAAAAAGTGATGCGCTGTGAATAGTTTCCAGATGCACTGTATATTAATAAGTATTAGAATTAATAAAGACAGCTGCTTTCTAAACTTAATACACATGTTCTAATACAGTTTCCCAGAATTTGCAAAATTAACCTCTATTTGAGGGAAGTAAATAAGCTTATAAAATGGTAAACTATACAATTTGAACACACTGAACACAGTCACTCTACACAAGTAATTGAAGCAGTTATTCAATGTGGTGTAAGTAACAAAAGCAATTCAATGAAATATTAAGCTACTATTTAAAAATATTTTTTTTCTTTTTTATATGGACTGATTTAATAATTTGAGGAAGGTTAAGGTAGTAATGGATTCATGGCTCTGAACAGTAGTGAAAACTGAATGAATTAGTTAAAGAATGGACTGCAGAAGTTAGTGAGTCAAAAAGGTAAGGAATTTTTTCCTCTCTACACACACACAAACACATATACTAGCCAAAATATAAAAATTAACTAAATTGTGTAACGCTTTGATGCACTCATTTTTCTTCAAACCTGTGTCATTATTTTTAGTCTTCATTAGGAGAAACAGATCATGATACTCAAGTCAATATAACCAATTCTAACATGAACAAGTCAAAAAATATACATTATACACATCTGCTCTGCTAAGATCAGTATTTTTTAAATTGTAGGTTAGCAGTAGACAAGCCATGTGTGGCTGTCTTACAGCAAGCAGATTGTAAGTTTACCTCCGATGTTCTCCCTGTGTGAATTATTGTTAAAAAGGCTTTTTGATGAAGGGTTGGGCTGCCATACATGGCCAGGAAGGGTGGACTCCCTAGTGACAATATTAATCCTTAATATGGTCAGTAATATGAATACTGTGAACACTTCGTACAATTTTAAGAGTGTTAACTAGCTGCAGCTTTAGTAAACATAATATACCCAAAATCAATGCAGCATTAAGATAACCATTAGAGAAGTATAAAAATACGAGTACATACTTGTATTTCTGAAAAAATGCAGGGGGTTCAAAAAGCTTTGGCCATTCAGCTTTTCCTTGCAGTATTTCATCAGTAACAGAAAGACCTAATAAAAATAAACTTAAAATGAATTGCTTTGTCAAGAAGTTTCTCTCACTTTATTTTAAAAGCTATGCCATCAATTACTGAAGATCAGTTGGCACTACTTTGCAGTCAACACTAGCAAAGATAATAAAAATATATATATTTGTAGATTTAATTTAAAGTTACTTTAGACTTACTTTAACAAAAAAGTAACATTATATACAATAATGTCAAGATTAACAAACCTAAAAATCAAAACACCACGAGAGAAAGAGGAAAGCTAACAAGAGCAACTAATTTAAGGGGGGGGGTCAATTTTCCCACCTAATATAAAGGCTTAATTTAAAATTATGTTAATTAGGTCTTGCCATATTTTATAAGAAATTAAGACATGATCCTCTAAATGAGAATTTCTCTACCCAATTGCAAATAGTAAAGTAGAGTATCAGATACACATTGACCTTATAAGTGGTGGGCCGGGATACTTACATCTGAGCAAGATAAGTCTGTACACTAATAATGTGGTACAAGTCCTCCACTTTAAGCTCATCTGGGAGTACACCAAACACAGAAGTTAACTGGTTAGGAGTAACTGTGACAACAAGGAAGTCTTATAGATATTCAAACATTTTTGACCATAATGTTAATTTGGTGCAAGCCCAAAACATGTGGTCCAGTTAAGCTGTGAAGCTCGACTGCAATGTTCCCAGGTTGGATTGCGCCCTGAATACATTTTCGCCAATTTTAACCAGGATAAATATTCTTGATTTAAGATTTTGAGTTGAATGTGAATATGGAGCTAGAGTGTATTCTGTGCATGACAGCCTTCCACTTCCTTCTCTGAAATAAGTATCCTTTCCCCTCCGTACCCTGGGATCTTTGAATGGAAGGGACTTTGACATCAATTCAGTAATCTGTAAAACATTTTATAGTCCTCAAGACTGATCAGTATTTCTTCTGGAATAGAACTGGGTGGTAGGTAGTGTTGATCAGCAAATCCTGCTAAAGCGTTATTCATAACAAATTTGC
>NC_053169.1:59138767-59221267 GCF_016835505.1 Polypterus senegalus
CAAAGGTACAGTTCTGCAGGACACATTGACAAACAGAGGAGTGCATTTTGCCTATTGTTTTACTTATTCGTAATCAAACTTCTTCTGTAGAATGTCTGCTTCTGAAAAATAAGTATGCTTCAGAATTTATCAGTATGACTGATTATTAATTCTTTTCTGGGACATTTTCCATTTGCATTTTCCAGGGGAAATGCAAATCACCACTTTCGATAGTTTTCATTATTTATATTTGATTTGGTCATTAATTTTTACTATGCTGGACTGATATGAAACCCTGTAAATATTGCAAATATCTTGTAAATATTTTTGTGCTGTGACAATATGACTTGGAATTAAACATTTTTTTACCTGTTGATGTTAATTTATTTGAATAGGCGGCTGGGTGCATGCATTAGTGTTAATGTTGACCTTAAAATCCTGACTTTCTTATTTAAGCATAGCCAGTTACAGTTATGCAAATATGTGGCAGAATCATTGTTACTAGAATTTTGTGTTAGCTGAGGCCTCACGTGCAACACCTTCACACTAGAATTCACACTAACACCTGGAGTACAGAAAAAAGTACAAATGTGCATACACACAACAAAATTCAGATGCATAAAACTGTGCATAAGCAAAGTTCTACACACTTTACCTTTATAAATCCCAATCAATGTGAATTTTAACGCACATCAAGGTTCAAGGTTGATTTATTTAGTCATGTTTACACAAGAACACATGACATTTGCCTTCTCGGTTGCATTTAACACTAGAATCATTAGAGCCTATGAAAAAACTTGTAGATCAGTCCCACCTTAAAACGCTTCACACTTCTCTGTCAGCGTCTTTTGTCCTTTAAATGTGTTGATAAGCAGCAAACAGCAAGCAGCCTGCTATCACATCCCCCCACCCCGCACAGTTTTCTCAGCTCAAGTCTGTTTACCTGCATGTCAGTTGCTTAGAGTTTTATAGAGTGAGAAGTCAAGCAAAATGACAACTTTTATAAATACTATATCGTTACCTGAAACACTTGCATTTCATGTTTGTTCCATGTTTACAACGATCTATGTAAAAACATCGTTAAAACAGAAACTTTTTCATGTTTTAGTAATAATTGACAAAATCAATTTTGGTGAAACATTTTTATGAAAATTTTCTTTGATATTTGGAATTCAGGCTTCACACATTATACACTTCATGTCTACATTTTGTCAATTATTATTAAAACCTGAACACGTTTCAGCTACTTGCTGTTTGCTGCTTATCAATACATTTAAAGGACAAAAGACGCTGACAGAGAGGTGTGAAGCGTTTAAAGGTAGGACGGATCTTCGTAGGCTCTGGTGATTCTAGTGTTAATAACAAGACAGAAAGAAATGAAACAAACAAATAGAAACAAGACAGGTTAAGGTAAGACAGTTGGATAATGCATATTTACACAATAAAGGATACATATCAAACCTTAATCATTTTCTCTGATATTCTTTATTAAAAAGTTGTATGGCACTAGGAAGAAAGAAAGGAATTTCTAGAGTGATTTGTGTGGGTTTTCAAAGTGTTTGTCCTTCCTGATTTACTTAAGTTCTACATGTAATAGATGTCTGTCATCAGTTGAGAGTATTTCTAGTTTCTTTAACATTGTCCTCTGACACACACTTGCCAGATCATCTACATCAGTCCAAATAACTTTAGATGCATGCTTAGTAATCTGTTGGAGCTTTTTAAAATTTTGGTTTGTTAGACCACTAAACCAGGCAATGAAACTGAAAGAGCTAACAGGCTGGATCATATTGCGATAAAAGGACAAAAGAAGGCCCTTGTCTACTGCAAATAGTTTGTGTTTATGGAGGAGAAATAAATGCTGATTACAATTAGAGAATATATTTTTTGTATTTGCATTCCAGTTAAGATTGTTATCTAAGTTAGTTCCTAAGTATTTATATTCATTTATTATTTCTACCTCCTCACCCAGAACAACAATGGGTGAACATACAGATTTCTGTCTCTTGAAATCAAATATCATATCTTTGGTCTTTTTTACATTTAGATTGAGAATGTTTTATTATTACACCAGTTTACCATACAGTCCACTTGATTTAGATATTAACTTTCATCCTCCCCAGATACGCGTCCTATTGTCATTACATTGGGAAAACCGAACATTGCTGCAAATTGCTCCTTCAGATTGAGTCTCTTGCATAAGATGTAATCTACCTGTGTGCATCTTCCTCCACTCTTGTACGTCACCTTATGTTCCTCCCTTTTCTTAAAATATATATTCACCAAAGCCAAACCCATCCTTTTTGCAAAATCCACTGTCCTCTGACCTTCTTCATTTTTTTTCTTGACACCATCTCCTCTGTTCCATTTACCAACATGGCCATTGAAATCTGCTCCAATCACCACTTTCATCACTTCATCCAACTCACTCCAGAAATCTTCTTTCTTATCCATCGAATACCCAACTTGGGGGGCATATGCACTAACAGCATTCATCATCACACCTTCAGTTTCTACCTTCATAATCATTACTCTGTCTGACACTCTTTTCTCCTCCAAAACACTCTTGACATACTATTCCTTCAGAATAATCCCTACTCCATTTCTCCTCCCATCCAGACCATGATAGAACAACTTGAATCCACCTCCGATCCACCTGGCTTTACTCCCTTTCCATTTAGTCTCTTGTATGCACAATATATGAGCCTTCCTTTGCTCCATCATATCGGCTAACTCTCTTCCCTTACCAGTCATACTGCCAACATTCAAAGTTCCTACCCTCAGTTCCACTCTCTTTATCTTCGTCCCGTCTTTCTGCCTCCAGACATGTTTTCCCCCTCTTCTTCTTCTTCTTCGGCAAAGAGTAGCCCAATTTCTCAACTGGAAATTTGTATTGTTGTCTGCATATTGATCTTGCAAAATTTTACACTGGATGTCCTTCCTGACGTGACCCTCCCCATTTGTCTGGGCTTGGACTGGCACGAAAAAACACATTGGTTTGTGCATTCCCTGTGGCTGGGTTATGGGACAAGAAATCAGTATTATCTCTAAATACATGCTGTCTTGTAATTCTTCCATTTGCGATGTCTTCTAACAATGCTTAAGCTGCTGTGGAAGTTGGAATAGTTTAGCCTTTCTGTGCATCATTATATCGTTACAGAATGATTACAATCTTAAAAATAGGTAAACAATATGCCATTAATTCCGGTGTATATGATAAAGCCCACGTCATGGATGCAAATCTAAAAAAGAAAGGGAAACCACACAGAAACAGTAGCACTGGTTTGATGCTGGGTACTGCCCATTTACAAAACCAAGCAGAAACGTGCCTATGCATTGTCTGAGGCTGCCATGAAAGTGTGTATAGCTTCACACCAAGTTTAATTTTTATACATCTTGATGTGAGTGTGGAAACAGGCATATGCAGCATTTTCATGAGTATGCACCCCTTATACATGAGGCCCCAGGTGATTATAATATGCTACCTTATAATTTTTCATTTTCACAAATCTAAAAAAAGTGTTATTTTTATTCTTTAAGCATGCATTAAATATATACCATATTGAATAGTTAAAAAAGGAGTATGTAGTCAGTGAGGTAATTCAAAAAAAAAAGAAAAAAAAAGATGAGATTTGACCTAAGGCTATCAGACTGGAAGTGGGGGTCAAATCATATCACATAACCTCATATCATCCTTAAAACTTCATTGTGCTCTTTTATACTGAATGGTCACGGTCTGCTGATTATGACAATAAAAAACTGCAGATAAGGGCCAATTAAACTCCATATTCATTATAATAAATCTTTTATCCATTATGATCTACACAGCAGGAAAATATGACAATTAGTGTTCTTTTTTCTATTTTCACAAGTCTATCAGTAGGCTTATTTAGTATTTGTAATTCTGTCCAAAGGTGAGAAATGTGTTTGGTTTAAAATGATAATAAAAGACATATGAGAAGGAATTGATCCATGCATAGTACAGTACTGATGAATGAACAATTTCATTAAAAACTGATTAAAACTTTTAGCAGATGTTGTTTGCCCTGAAAATATGACAGCCTTAGAGACAAAAACATAAAAGATTTTTTGGAAAAGGAAACCGTAACAGAGAAAAGCCGAAATGAAATATTTTAGAAGAATTAATGAAAGTTTACATCAAATGAATAATAAATTAGAAAAAGGATGAATAATAAATTAGAAAAAAATACTTAAAGTGCCAGCTACTGTACCTCCAGAATGTAATGAATGTTTGTAATCCTTAACTTATTTCTAAAAGCCCAGGCTCTGCCTCTACAAGTAATGCAAAAACATCTTAAAAAATGTGCAAACCAAAATAAATCTTTCTTCACTACATGAATCACTTTTTATGAGTTTTATTTGTTTGCACTGCTTTACATTTTCCAGTCAAGTGTTTCTAATTGATGTCAGTTCAGAATGTGCCACAGTGGTTGACACACACTGATGCTGCTGGTCAGATGCCAACTTTAGACCTCAGGCAATTAGGTCTGCAAGGACACTCTGATCCCAAATGACCAGTGCCTGGAAAATTCCTGGTTTACATAATCAGAATGTACAATTTTATGGGTACCTTACTACCTCTCTGTCTGCTTTGATTTATTTAGAAAATAAACACTCATACAGATAACCTTGAATCAAAAAACGAAAAAGCAAGTTGTACCTTTCAACAGTTTCCAGGCAGTATAGGAACATAAATAAGATGGAGGAATAGCTCTGGATATACTGCTGTGAGTCTGGAGAGAAAAAATTAAATAGAAAAGTAATCATATGCGATTTGCTGTTCCCATCTGAATAATCAATACTGGAGTTAGTCTAAATGAGCTCATTGGTAGACTGAGAGATCACTGGGACCTTACTACATTATGTTAAAGTCACATTAATGCCAGCAACCAAATCCCATCACAGAATGTATTTTGCGGAACGAATGGCAATTATCTTTCAATGTATACCAAATATGAATGTTCACCTGCACACACCATTAGGGGTTTCAAACATCATTAATAGAAAAAAATAATTACCCTTGTACAACTAAATTGCCTGACTGAGCAAAAGTGGCTTCCGTCTTTGATTATAGTGGTGCACAATGTTTGAATCAATATTTTTTAGCTTAGCATTCATTATTGCAGACCACTTTTCAACTCGTGGTCATGGAGAGCTGAAGTCTTTACTGGCATCATAAAGGGCAAGGCAACAACAAACCTGGATGAGATATGACTCTATTGAAACGCTCTGGCCATAATGTAACTAGTAAATTCTATCAAGTTTACACTTTAAAATACGATACAAAAAAAAATATCCCTTATTGGTTAATTACCAAATGTAAGGAAATAAATTCAGCAACTATAAACTATCGCCTATGAGAGATGTGTTTAGGATCCTTCACTTCATTTATTTATGAACCCACCCACATCGTGGTGGTATTAAGAAATACTTATCATTTGTTAATTTTGTAATGGAGGGGCAGAAGCAAAACAAATGGAGCACAGTCTAAAAATTATTACATTTTTAAAGTCTTTTTTCAGTAGGCTAAGGGCTTTACTGGTGTATTCTTTTGGATTTACATATTCTGTATTTCATGACTTTCTAGACTTTGCCTTTTGCTGCAAGTATAGATGCCTTTGCATCACAGCATTATTTTTGACCATCTATTCTATAGCCTTAATTGCAGATAATGTTAAATATATATTATGATTGACAGACCACTTATAACAGGGATTTCAGGCCAGGGGCAAAAGCACAAAGCAAGGGTTCCCAATAAGGGTTTAAAGGTAGGTAGGCACTGCCAGAGGTGACTAAGATCATCAAGTAAGCATAGAAGGAAGGCCCTGACAGTTGGAGGTTTCTTTTATGTCCACATGATACTCTAGAAGGGTCAGAAACCTGGGCACTATGGAAAAATACATAGATAAATTACTTGGTTCGAAAAAGCTCATATTATCTCGGTGTGTTAGAGTAAAGATAACCAGACTGCTTTTAGAGATTGTCTCACCCTCATTTTAAAAAGAGAGTTTATTTAGGGCTGAAGGAGGGTTAAAGGACCTCCTGTCTGATAGAAGACACCACACAGTCTGGTATGCCCTTTAAAGCAGACTGGTGGTTAAGGGCTATTCTGGAAACCCAGCATACTTAGGGGAAATGGAAGTTTTATGGGTACAAGGACAATAGAGGTCACCAGTCAGAGCTCTATCAGGCACCTTTTGCAAAACATAAGTTAGCTTGGGAAAAAGCCCATACACGCAAGGGGCGTAAAAGGGAGAGGTGAGTTGGGGAAGGGCTTTATTAGTGGGAGGATGAGAAGCCAGAGCACAGAGAAAGAGAGAGACAGAGTGGAGGGATGAAAAAAGGAGTGCTGTTGTTTTCTTTGCAGTATGTGTGAACAACTCCATTTACTTGGTAGAGTTCAATATCTATGTGTTTTGGTTCAGATGGTCAGCACATGTTGTTGTTTTGTGCTGTTTGCTAATTGCTCCTTTACCTTCTCCCTTTTTTCTTTTCTGTCTTAATTTTATATATTAATCAAATGTGCTGTTTTGTATGTTTTTGCCTCTTTGTCAATAACCTGAGTAATGAGGATTATCACAATAGCACACCCTCTTTGTGAGAAAAATATATGTAATGGGTTCATGTGATGGTGCAGGTTGGCTCCATACTACTACTTGGGGAGCTTCTTGAACCTGACACCATTGATAACTGGATGAGACTGACAGATAAGGACAAATACGCACAAAGCAATGAGGAGTTGCAAAAGTGTGCTACAACTTTCAGTAAAAAAAGTTCAAATATAAACTATCCAAACAAATAGTGTAGTGCTTCCAAATGTTCAATAAATAAATCAATAAACAATCCAAAAATATAAGTGTGCTGTGAGGTTAAAATCCAATAAATAGAAAATCCATTAAAAATGAGGTTAAAAAAACACAGTGCAGAAACCTCATTTAAAATCCACAAGCCCTGGTACCTTCCTTTAAAACCGACATCTCTCTGGCTTATGCTATTTGGATCTTGCAGCCCAGAGAGACATTGACCAACAGGTGCAGACACCCATTTCATCCAGCCAGTGTTTCTGCCACCAATCTCACATGTCTGCGCCTTGCTCCATCCAAAGCGCTGCTGATCCTGGCTCCTCCCGACGAGATCACCTCCAGAGCATAATGGTCACTCCTGCTCCCAAATCGCTCAACAGGAGCTACCCACAGCTCCCTCTTGAGTGATAGCCACATGCTACTCCTTGGGGCTCTACTCCCAACCACCTGCTTCCGTTCTCTACACCAGCTTGCTTCCTGTCTAACGCTCTCTTTCTCTTTCCTGCCTGCTTCTTCTCCTGTCCTTTAACCTCCGCTTTAGTCGTTTCTTCTTTTTTTCTGCCCCCAACCTGTTGTGCAGACTCTTTTTAAATCTGCTGCCTAATTGGATGCTGGTATGAGAAGCCGCTCCTTCCGCAGCATTATTGAGGATCCTGACTGTCTCACCCGCCTGTGTATGTTTATGCGGCACAGCCAGCCAGTGCCTCCAGTAACCATGAAGCGAAACAAAATTACACCTGTTTGGAACCTGCTCCTACACGGGGAGCAATTATTTATTTAAAACTGCCGCATTAAAAAGCTCAGTTCCATAATGTCCTCCTCAGGCTTGAGTTCCGTGGGTTCTTTATAAAGTCAGGCACCTATCTCACTTGCTGCTCTGTCTCCAGTTCTTCAGTCCCCATCGTCAGCTCATCCCACCACTGCCAGCACTTCTGAAGGTGTGGGTTTCCCCCATGCTACCAGGTATCACTGGGAGCTTCTTGAACCCACCACCCCTGATAGAGGAAAACTGGAAAGACAGCGGAAGTAAATGAGGCTTGGACTGAGAGCCCCAATGTGAGCACCATGGCTTTTGGGGATCCATGCCTAGGTCCAGAGTAGGAGCTTTGCTATAGCCATTGAATAACAGGGACCTGGACCTGTGAAAGGTTTGCTGTGTCTATCAGCAGGGTGAGTCCTCTGCTGCGAGGCCCATACAGGATAAGCAGAGGGGACGTCTGTTTTATTAAAGATACATCAGGCTTCTAGAAAAGAACAGTTTCCTGCCAGATGATTTTTAACCTTATTTTTAAATGGGTATATTTATTTGAATTTTAACCTCTACAGCTCACTTTGTATTGGATTATTTGTTTACTGAACTTTGCACTGCACTTCTTGGACACTTTTGTTTTGATTAGTTTTAATAAAAACACTGAACACTGTTTCACCTTCCTCTTGCTCTGTGTGATTTCCTCATTTGCTTGACTCATCCCTCAGAAACGTCATCGGTGGTGGTGGGTTCAAGAGGCTCCGGTGGGACCTGGTAGTGTGGGGCCAACCTACACCATCACAGTTCAGCACCTTATGCAACTTTATGTCAGCTTTGCTCATAACATAGTACTTCTTGTCATGATTCCACATGCAACCTTACTGACCCCAGTTTGTAAAACATTTTAAAGCAGCTGATCAAATCACCTCACTGGAGGGTGACAATAAAGTGCAATGTTGCACAAGAGGCCTGTCTTATAAGAGTAGGTGGGCAACACAAGAGAATTGCAGCCATCTTTGCAGCTATCATGATATGGTTTTTCAACATGATGCATTCCTTATGTTGAAGAGCTTTATTAATTCTTGCAAAGAGAAACAATCAAAAAGCCTTTTATTTTCTGATTCACCTGATTGTTATAGCAGTGAGTTTTAGGAGTACTAAGAAACAGACTCTGTCACATCTTGTTGGCCAACAGCCAGCTGTCATAGGAATTCAATTTACTGACTGTCATGTTTATAAAAAGGAGTTGCATTAGCAGCAGTGACTGATTAAAAATTGAGTATTTTTTCACAATTTATTTTTTGAGTTCTAATATTGAAATGAATGCTCCATAATCTTGACCTTTGTTTTTGTTTTCAACTTTAGATGACTTCATCATGTGAAGATGGAGGAAAAATTAATTAATAAAAAGGGATTCTATGAAAATAAGACCTGTGGTAACTGAATGCTGAACTTCAATAAGAAGTTCGGATTGTTCTTGTTGTCAGAGGATTCATGTATCTGTTAAAGTGAGACTATAGCTTTCAAATTAGCCATCACTCTGATTATCAAAAACATGTTGCAAATTGATAACACAACAAGAACATTTAATTCTGTCAGCAAAAATTGTAAATATGCATGATTTTTTTAAATTTTCTGGATGTTGCATAATGTCTGCTAAACAACTTCATGCTACCAATTGTAGCATTACCAAAAGAGCAGTTCTGAATTAAATGTGATACTTGTTAAAGGAAACATGCCTCATCTGTGCCAGAGGACCCTTCTGTCCACATCAGGTTAGACACTGATGTAATTTTTTGCATCTAGAGAAAGATAACATTTTAGCTCTCCTCTTCTTTCTGCTGTATTCAATCGTCACTTTGTATTTCTATGCTGTAATTATAAGCCTCTTGATCAAGGCACCTGACATAGCTTAGAAGCAGAATTTTTCAACTGGATATTCAGCCACTGATAACAAGGCTCTTTTGAATATATTTAAACAACACAAGATATTATCATACATTTCTGAATGGTCTCTGTAGTCCATACACTCAGTATATTTCTTTGCCTTTGAAGACTACACCAATCAGTAATTCTGAAAATTATCAGACCAAAGCTTCTATAGAAGACTTATCTAGCAGGTATTTTCTCTGGAAGGTGACAAAGCCCTCAAAATGCCAAGATGTTTTTCTAAGATTTACACCAACAACTTATTAATAGTAACTTAGCATACAGTATTTTGGCAAACCTGAAGAGATTTTATATATAGATATTGTGACGGACGGCTCGAGCTCTTACCTGGATGGGACCCCTCCATAATGGAAGGACCAGGGGAGACAGCTTGCACGGGACAGTATCTCCCCTGGGACAACAGAGGTCAGTCTCCCTGACTTGTTATGGTGCCCTGGGTTTGGAGCATGGAAGCTCAGCCCTGCTGGGGCCAGTGGGCACCTGCAGGGGGCTCATGGGGAATGCCTGAGCCCTCCTCTTCAGAGCTGCTTCCACACCCAGAAGTATGCCTGGAACAAGATCATGGGACACCTGGAGTACTGCTGGGTGTTCTCTAAAAGGATCTGCTTCACTCCAATCGGTGAGGCATAGTTGGGAGGAAGCTGACGAAACTTGCCAGGTGGAGTTGGGATGAAAGAGAGAGGACAGGACAAGACAGCAGAAGAAAAAGTGCTGTGTGCTGTGATATGTACTTTATTTTGTGCTTCTTGTATTGTGTTGCTGTGGGAATGAAAGGAAAACCATTTTTTCACAACTGAATAAAGCCCACATTGAGCTGGGACTTGTGCCTTTATCTGTTGTGTTTGGTGTTTGGAGTGCTGGGAACCCTGGAGGTTCACATTATGTATTCATTATGTATTAGGGTGGTCCAAAAAAAAACAAAACTTACAGATTCAAGGTCTCTGCATGGCCAGTTTTTACTTTCTATCCTAATTATAACAAACACAAGAAATGTTTTTGAAAATAAACAACATATAGAGGTCTCAACATTTGACAGCTTTTATATAATTTGAACTGAACAGCAGACAACTCTTCCACACTTGTAGTTCTACAACATTAGCACTGTCTTTGATGGAGTTGAATAATTCTTGGAATGGTTTGTGACCATTTGGACAACAAACTGTTTCTGTTCCTCATCTTTTGCCATTGTGTTATTGTACCTTTTGATGAGACAGCTCACAAAATTGTTTAAAATTGGATCACCTGTCCACTGATCTGGTCGTTTCTTGAGAAATGACTGAGACCTTTATTTGCCTTTTTCCGATAAGGACATCAAAAAAAGATGTTGTTCTTTCTGTTACCAGATCTTCCAAATCCAGCTGTTCCGAATCATTTCTCAGCTTAAGACATCGGAAAGTGTCTGGTGACATTGTCTGCTGCAGGCCTTGCAGCATCTTTCCCGTTATTTCTGCTGAGACTCTGTCATCAAAAAGGTTTACAGTAGAAATTCCTACTTACTACCAAAATGTTCTTGAAACTCTTACTTAATGCTAGAATGCCCTGGAAACATCTACTTAATACTAGCTGTTATGCTGTTAGGCGCCTATCACGCAAGCTAGTGACTCTCAGTACCTTGTCTTCTGATTGGGTTGTGACTTTGGGTCTGCTAGATCTCTTCCTTCTCTTCCTCTGCCTTTGGATTGATTGGACTTTGATTTTTTTTTGCAATATCTCTAAATGAGAGGCTTATACTTCTAAGAGTAACAATCCACTGCATCATTCCATTTATTTGCCATTATCACTGGAATATTGTCCAAGTAGTACTTCAGAGGGCGTAGTAACACAGTCTGTTCTAGCTCTGCTTTAAGACAAATAGAAGGTTTTTAAGTAATACAAAGAAGCTGGGACACCTGTGCAAATTTGCTTCAACTTGCATGCCTTAATTTACTTTATTTGCTGCAGAACATCTGAAGGATGTAACCTATTATTTGTTCCCTGAAGATGACCCATTTGTAATATTCTGGTATGTCCTTTTTTATAATTTAAACTTTAAATGTAAATATCTGGCAGTTTACTACTTACCTTTTCACCATTTTAGACCATTCATTGCAAATCAATTGTTTAAAAAGAAAAACTGAAAAAACTGAGCTGTTCTAAAGCTTTTGACCAGTACTGTATATTGTGATCAGGGGGACGTGGCAGCCCTTCAGAAACCCTGTCTTAAATAGTTTGTCAATGGAATAGAAACACACTTTTACAGTACCTGTGGGAGTAGCTGCCAGCTTGCTGGCTTTCCGCACGACATGCTCCTCACGTGGGGTTACGAACATTTAAAAGTTCCATCCTGAGGTCTCTCACTCTCCTGTCTCTCTTCCCGCAGACTCACTCCACTCCAGCAGTTGCTACTGACCCACTGGATCCTCTTGATGAAGAAGACTTTGTGTTGGGGCAGATGCGTCAAGTTTGATAGGTTTTCCCTGTGAGGCTGGATCGCCTCTGTAAGAGACTTGTTTTTGGAACTGGCAGAACAGCAATAAAGTTTCTACTCCTTGGAAAACCTGATGAATTCTTCTGTGCAACTTTGTGACCCAAGCTTGACAATATCCTTATATATAATTCGATACTATCTGTATGTATGGTGTTCACGTCAATTCCCCGTATGTATGGTGTTTGCCTCAATACCTCGACTAAATGCAAGTTAGAACCATGCAATGGGACTCTGCCTCTGTAGTTAGAACATAACATGGCAAACGCGGACGCAGTATTGCATGATTGGCTAAGAATGTTCAAATGCTTCAGTGACGCCGCTGGACGGCCGAGTATAGTAAGTCGGTGTTAGTTCGAGCAGATAACAGTAAGTTTTGTTGGTTTTTGGAACGTTGGTTTGGTGGGGCGTACTTTCCAGGATTCAACATCATCAACTGACTTAAACCCTTCGACAGCTCTGGAACCGTAAGTAATTTAGTATGTATCTCCATTTGCTTGGTACGTCGAAATCTATCTTTGGGCAGTTCAGTTTTGGCATCCGTCCTTCTGACATCTATTGGTAAACTGAGTAATGATGGCTGGGTATTAACAATGGTCATTATTTAAATTTTAGCCGATCTCAGATCTAAAATGACCACCCAAACATAATTATTACTCCGAGTCTGATTAGAGTCGTAAAATATGGTTTGTTTAGAAAATTTGTTTGCCGGAAAAAATCAAATGAGGTGCGCTGAAGAGCTGAGTTCACGTCTCGCAGCCCTCGTTTAAACAGGAAGCTCTTTATTACATCGGCCAAAAATGTCTATTTTAAGCACAAATCAGTGCCATGATAACAAAATCATTTCAAGGA
Source organism: Polypterus senegalus (assembly GCF_016835505.1). Lineage (NCBI taxonomy): Eukaryota > Metazoa > Chordata > Cladistia > Polypteriformes > Polypteridae > Polypterus > Polypterus senegalus. The sequence goes on from NC_053169.1 coordinate 59,151,585, forward strand.
CTTAAAAAAACAAATAATTCTTTGTAGAGAAAGTATGGATTTCACAAATGTAGAATTGGTAACCTGATTCGATCAGGCTCCCAGTCACTAGTATATATATAGTATTTTGTCACACAAGTACGAATGGGAGACAGTTTAAAGGCTTGAATAATAGTATTTCTCCACCAGACCAGGGGTTGGTGCTGTACTCTAAATCTTTCTATTCTTTCTGTCTGCAGACCAAAAGAAGAACCCGCTTCTTACTACTTTTTGTACAAAAAAAATATGGATGCCTTAACAGATGTCCTTGAAATACACCGCATAGCTTACCAATCTGAGCGTTTAAAATGGTCTACTCAACAAGCATAGATAGGGTGTTTTGCCAAGCCAGAGGCTAGCTGGCACAACATGAAGCCTGTGATCAAGCCCAGGGAAAGCACACTACCACCTTGCGCTGCTTCAAATGAAGAAAACTCAATTATACTATCCGTAAGTGTTCGCAAATTACTGACCTGATGGACTACAGTTGGGCAAAGGGAGGAAGGTAATGTGCAGTTGCTAACCCCTTGTCTTTCTATTGCACAGGAGTACTATTGGTGAATGGGAATCAAGTCACAGTAGTAAAAGTAACATTTCTATTGTCATTTTATTTTGCTGCAACAATGGCTTCCAGAAAGGACCAGTCTAACCTGTATTCACAGGGAATTTTGCTGGTACAGGTTTGCCACTTGCATCATAAATTATGAAAATACCTTGTGAGTGATGCAAAATGGTGGTCCACCTAAATCCTCCATACCTCTTGATACTCGGACAAGACTGGGCCAAAATTAGAAATGATAAAATGCTTCCCACTCTAGTAAAGTCTTTGGGCCTTTGAAATGGATGGTGAGGAATCATCTCAGACTGTCTCTACACCATGTATGTAGCCAGCCATGGGGACTTCTGGACAACTCAGAGTGACATGGTGGAAAATGAAATGACTCAAAGAGACATGGCATCAACCAGTGGTGAGCTGTCACGGTCATAAACCTTGCCCCTTGAGGACGTTCCACATCCTCTAACTTCCTTGTATTTTCAATTTAGGTAAATTCCACCCTACTTTAGAAGGGAACAGTGGAAGGATGACTACCTAAAGTTTGCTAAAATTGCAGTAGCCTCCATAAATTGCCAATGCACCCACCTTCCCATGCCAACGAGACCTCATTTTGTTATAGAGAAAGATTTATTACATCAAGTAGCTGAGCACGACGGGGAAGTTAGTTCATTGTTGCTGGTTCCAAAGACCTTCCAGTGGCGCATATGTGAACTAGCACACCCCCATCTCCTAGTCTATCTGGGAGCTGACAAAAGTTTAGAGCAAATTTAATTGGCTGGGGATCAATGAAGAGGTCAGTCACTTCTGCACTTCCTGTTCAGAGTGTCATTTATGTCAGGCACCTTGGAAGGACAGTACTCTGCTGATTCCCTTTCCCCTGGTTGACATCCCTTTTGAATGCATAGTGATAGATGCGTACTGTGGGACCAAAGATTCCTCTGCAAGAGGACATAAGTATATCTTAGTCCTTGTGGATTATGCTACTTGATATTCTGACAATGGCCACATCTATGAATATAACACGGGAATTGGTAGTGATCTTTGTGCAAGTCAGTTTCTACAAGGAAGTCTTAAAAGACCCGGGGACACTGTTCAGTGAGGTTGCCAAATTACTTAGAATCAAATGCTTAAACACTGCAGTATATCATCCTTAAACTGATGGTCTCATAGACGAGTCAACCAGACCCTCAAAAAAATGCTTCGTAAGGTGGTCAGCGAGGACTGGAGGAAGCTGGGATCTGTTACTCATTATTTTTGCCTATCAGGAAATTCCTCAGGCCTCAATGTGATTTTCCACTTTTGAATTATTGTATGGACGACAGTCCCAAGGCATATTGGACATCCTAAAGGAAGGATGGGAAGAAGAAGCCTTCATATCCTATAAAATTTTAGAATATATCATGCAGTTATGCAATAGATTTACAAAAATTCGGCCCACACTAAAAGAAAACATGGAAAAGGCAGAAGCAACACAGGCCTGTTGTTATGATTGTGGTACATTTCTTTGGGAGATCTGGCCTAGAGACAGTGTCATAGTCCTAGTGTCCATCTCCCATTCCAAATTATGAGCCCATTGGCAGGACCCTTATGAAGTTAAGAAACGAAAAGGTCTGGTCAACTATTTAGCTAAACAATCTAATCATTGGACAACTGAATGGATCTATCACGTCAACCTGCTGAAGCTGTGGAACGAAAGGGATCCAGAACCTTACTCTGATCATTTCTGCTCACTTTATACACATAACATGGCCCTAAACTTTGATCACAATTTGTTTCCCAATCAGAAACAGGAGCTAGAATCAGTTATCCTGTCTATCTCGGAGTTGATATGAGAGAAACTTGGGTGAACTTCCATGATAGTACATGACATAGTTTCAGGACATAGGCTGGTCATCAGAGAATGGCCCTTTTGGCTTTTGGAGGCCAAAAAGACAGAAGTGGAGCTAGAGATCAAGCAAATACTGGACTTAGGTATGATAGAGGAAAGTTATAATCCCTGGTCCAATCCTATTGTCTTGGTCCCTAAGTCCTACAGAGGTTGTAGGTTTTCAACGACTTCCATCTACAATAATCAAGTGTCCCAAATTTGATGCCTATCTTATACAATGCATGGATGACCTCCTTGAGTCGCTAGGAAAGGTGAAATACCTGACCACTCCGGACATGAAAAAAGGGTATTGGTAAGTTCCTTTAAAATATTCTGCCAAGTCTAACACTGCATTTATTACCCATAGTGGATACTGGCAATATCATGGTCTTCCATTTGGGTTGAATGGGGCACCAGCAAAATTACAGCATCTGGTAGAAAAGGTGATATGGCCCCACAGCTCCTTAAGTGCTGCCTATCTAGCACATGGAAGAAATGCTTAGAACAGGTCCAGGCTGTGCTTCATACACTCTGTCAGGTCAGTCTTCGAATTAAGAAGAAATGCTTCTTCAGGTTAAACAAAGCCAAATATAGTTATGACTAACATGAGCTGACAAATTCACTGATGAGGTCAGAGGATGGTGGAAAAAGTGCTCAAGTGCTTTTATGAAGAAACAGTCAAAACAAAAGTGTCAATGGTGCAGTGTTCTAAAAAACAGTACATATATAAATCCATAAAAAGCATTGTGAAAGTAAGGATAAAAAAATTAATAAATAAATCCATTAAAAATTTGAGGTTAAAATGCAGACTATCTCCTCCTGATCTCAGCCCGCCTCTTTCACATTCTCGTTCTCCTGACAAACCCATTGCTCACGTAGCCGGCAAAGACTCAGCAGCCACAAGCTCCTTTTCTTTGATTCCCCCTTCTTTTTTTGTGCTGACCCGTATATATACACCCCCGTCTCCGTGGGCCTTAATCACACGCCGCAGGAAGCCAATGAAGCAATTGAGAACAATCGCACGTGCAGGTGCATCTCGCTCCAACTACCTCATTAACTCCCCGCGGTCGTGCAATTGCGCCCACAGAGAGTGACACGGCTTTATGGATTTGAAACTGCATTTTTTTTTTGAAGCCGCGGACCTGCTACACCACAAAGTGAATATTCAGTATTATACAGTCAGTGTACAGTATATCTTGTCACTGTAAGTAGTTGCACTGTTCAAACATACTGTTACCTACTTTAGGTATTGGCTTCAAAATCTTTGTTGTGAAAAACTTAGATTTGGAACTTTGTGTTATTTGTGCATCTCTATTTTGTAAAGATGTTATTTATTTTTACTCATTTTTTATTTTATTATTTGGAAATAGCAGAATTTGCACATTATTTTATATTTTTGTCTGTCTTATTACAACATTTCTAAAAAATAAATCATTTATTATGTTCAAACAGTTACTCGGTACTTGGGTAGTCTTTTCACCAAATACTTTTTTTACTCTTACGTGAGTAATTTTTTGGATGACTACTTTTTACTTCTACTTGAGTAATATTATTTTGAAGTAACGCTACTCTTACTTGAGTACAATTTTTGGCTACTCTACCCACCTCTAGGGGTGACTACCCCAAACCTTTTTCTTTGTCTTGTCTGCTTATTTTAAAATGTATTTATATATTAATCAAAATTAGATTTATTTGCCAAGTATGCATGCATACAAGGAATTTGACTCTGGTTTTAGTGACTCTCAAATATAAGTTTCATTAATTGACATACAAACAACTGACAGGAATGTAAAAAAAAAACAATTATTAACAATATGTCAACAGTATTACAAGACCCTTGGAGGCCTGGTTGATTGAAACTAACCATTTGTGAGCTTGATGGTGTGACCACACGAGGGCGGAAGAGAACCCTGAACGACAGATCCAACAATACACCACACATAAATGGAATAAAGTAAAGGATTTTTTATTCTTCTCCCAGGCACCTTCTCAACCTCTCCCAGTCACAAGCCACAATAATACAATAAAAATAAATCAAAACAATTCTTCCTTCTTCTCCACCTCCTTTGAGTTTCACCCACTATGTCTCAACTCTGACTCCCTGAGCCATTGTAGTGAGCTCCCTTTAAAGTGAACCCGGGAGTACTTCCTGTGATGTGACGTGGCCGATTGTAAGCACTTCCGGGTTATACTCAAAACAAGGAGGTCCTCCCCAGCAGCCTTCTCATTCGACCCCCTGGGATCCCTACAGTTCTGCACTTCCGGACTCCAACTCCCATGCAGCCCTGTGGGTGTCCAGACTGGGATTAAAGAAGTTCACTAAAGTTGTGGGCTGGATGTGAGGGGTTGGTAATGATTTTCCTAGCTCGTTTCATGAATCTGGAATAATATAGGTACTGTAAGGTGGGCAAACTGGCACCAATGATATTTTCGGCAGACTCGACTATTCGATGTTGACTGTTTTTGTCATGTTTAGTCACTGAACTAAACTACACAGTTATGGATAACTGAGAATAGACTCAATGACTGCAGTGTAAAACTGAATCAGCAGCTCCTATGGAATGTTTAACTTCCTCAGGTGTCACAGGAAGGACATTCACTGTTATGCCCTTTTTATGATGGATCCTACATTGGTCTCCCATTTCAAGTCCATCCATCCATCCATTATCCAACCCACTAAATCCTAAATACAGGGTCAGGGGGGTCTGCTGGAGCCAATCCCAGCCAACACAGGTTGCAAGGCAGGAAACAAACCCCGGGCAGGGTAACAAACCCAACCACAGGGTGTGCACACACACACACACACACATACACACTATTCAAGTATGGAGAGAATATAGATCCCAGAAACATGAAGTTTTGCACAACTTTCACAGCAGTATTAAGTATGGAGTGGGGGTGAGGGGGGGTGTTAATATTGTGGGATCTTGTGCATATGTCTCTGGGTTGTCAAAATGTCGCAGGATGCAGTGAAGACCTATCATCTCCTGACTGGTTCTCTTGGTAAGTAAACTAAAGGGAATCCAACAAGGGAGCTGAGATGTCCTTCAAGTGAGCTAAAACCAGTATCTCAAAGGTATCCATGATAACAGATGTTTTGAGCAACAGGCTTGAAGTCATTCAGTTCTCTTACATTGGATTTTTGGTGACTGGTATGATAGTGGCTTATTTCAAGCATAAGGGAATTTCACACAACACTAATGATTTGTTAAAAGTCCAAGTGAAGACAGTGGCTAGCTGATCTACACAGATTTTTAAAGCAGGAGGGACCTTTTCCTTTCATAGTGTTTTGTCCTTTGAAGAGCTGACACACATCCTCTTCAGACATATTTAACACTAGAATCCCTGAACCCTGCAAAAATCATTTGCAATTCAAAGCCAACCTAAATTCCCTCAAACCTTCTCATCAGTGCCTTTGTTTTGCAAATGTTGTCGATCAGCACTGTCAGCTGAGACCCATCTCCCACGGAGGCAGCTGAAGTCAGACACAAAATTCTCACAGCTGAAGTCTGTGTATCTGGGAGTGAGGTGTCTGGAATTGTATAGGATAAAGAACATATAGTTATTTGAAATAAATACTTTTCATGTGTGTTCTGTGTCTACAACGATCTCTGTAAATGTAGGATGACAGGAAATGCGAGGCAAGAAATGCTGAATGCATAACTAAAACAGAAACTTTTTTCTTGTTACAGTGATAGCAACAAAATGTTGATGTGAATTGTATAATATGTGAGGATTGAAGTCCAAATATCAAATAAATACTTCCACAAAAGATATAACAAAACACATGTGCTTTTATTCAAGAATATAACCAAAGAAGAAGAAATTGCTCACTTTACATGTTGCTGTCAATGTATAAAAACTGAACTGTCTCTGGTAGAGCCCTTTATGTGCTGTATAAATTTGGGAAGTTCCTGGCTGAGATTTGCCTTATTAAAATCCCCTAGAATAATCAGAAAGGAGTTCAGATAATTTTGCCCCATGCTCGTTATCTGATCAGGCAATTTTTGTAGCGCTGCACTCACACAGGCTTGAGGTGGAATGTAGACACTAACAAGTATAAATCAGGAAAACTCCCACTGTGAATAAAAAGGGCTCCAGTTAATAATAAAGCATTTCTAGGTCAAGACATTATATTTTACTTAACACTTTGACATCAATACACCAACCTTCATTGATATAAAAGCAAATTCCATCTTCTTTTCTTTTCCCTGATGTCTCCAATCCGTGGTCCGCTCTATAAAGATGAAAGCTGGGCAAGTGTAATGCCAAGGCCGAGATGGATTCGTTTACCCAGGTTATCATGAAACACAGAGCAGAAGAAAGTGAGAAGTCCTTGTGAGTTCTGTTGAGGAGTAACAGATCAACTTCAACTGCAGATTCACATGTTTTCCTCATGTTTTGGTTGCCTTGTTGTTTGTCTTTTTTGTCCTTGTTTTCCCTTCTGACTGCAATTTTGTTTCATTTTATCATGTCCTGGTTGTCTTCTTATCAAATAATAATCATTCGACACCAGAGTGTCATAACAGGCCCTTTTTAACTATGTTGTAGTCTGGATTAAATTACCTGAAGTGATTTTGATGTTATTACCTCTATATGTAAAATTTGTGACATGTATACAAAAAATAAAGCATATGATATAGAATTAAAAGTATTATTTATGACTTATTGATACAGATGCAAACTTTAGGTTTATTTTAAATAGGCAGAAGCACATGTTAACTTTATTCTGCTCACTGACCTCTACAGATTATTTAATACAATGCAATTCTGCAAATATTTCTCATTATATTTTGCAAATATGGATACAAAATTTAAAGAAATCTGTACTTGAGAAAAATTCACGTGGTTGGGTTGATGTGCTTTTTCTCAATGATCTACCATTGGCTTTAATTGTACTTTATTGTCTCATTTATCACATCACTTATTTATAGTCTGGGTTTTTTAGACAAGGTGAAACTGTAGTCCAACGTCACAAATGATTACTGTTCCCTCCATGGGCAATATTTCAGTATTTAACGTGTCGTCATAGTGGATAGTGCTACTGACTCGTAGCACCTGTGGAGGATGGCCGGCTGTTTATCCCGGCCAATACCCACAAGCCACCAGGTGGAGCCCTCCTTGCAGCATGGAGGTTCCCAGAAGACCAGCAGGGCATCATGGACAATGGAGTTTTTATGCACCGCCCTGCTGGATGCCATGGGGGCCACAAGAGGGAGCTGCAGGGAGGACCGAAGAGTTCTTTGTGCCCTATGACCCGGAGGTTCGTCATAGGAAGAGCGACGGGCTTCCGGGTTGAAAAGAAAAGGACTATTTACCCTGACCCAGAAGGAATAAGGACTTGTGGACTGTTGGGCAGGAACACCTTACGGGTCAGGGAGTATAAAAGGACTGTGGGAGCTCCCAGACGGCGAGCTGAGTTGGGAGGCAGCGTGGCTAAGCGTCTGGGAGTGGAGGATTTGTTATTGGTATTTGATTGTTGAGAGTTGTGGAGAGGAGCGTGCTTTGTGCACTTTATTATTATAATAAATCCTATGATTGGACTTTTATCTGGTGTCTGACGTGTGGTCCGAAGGTACAAGGGTGCGAGAAAAACCCGTAATCTGTCACACACCAGACTTGTACAAAGCAGGCCTTTGATTGCACATTCTCAGCTTCTTCTTATTTCTTTTTTGTTCTTATTTGTTTCTGCAGGTACTTATGTTTATTCCCACATCTTTAAGACATACCTGTTAATTTAACTGGTGTCTCAAAACTGGCCTGGTGCTTATGCAAATTGGTGTGTGCATTAATATGCCCTATGAAGAACTACCATCGCATTTGACATTTGTTTTATCTTGTGCCTGATGCTAATGGGTTAGCCTTTGGCAACCTGGGATCCTAAAACTGGATTAATCTAGTTTCATAAAATGCATGGTTGGATGGACATTCCTATATTTGACTTTTATTAACAGAACATGTTAGATGGTGGCAGTAATAAATAAATAAAGAAAGAGAAGACTAAACCTCTGCCTCATTTCCTGCCTTCACTCTTCTTCCAAATGAGATCAATGCTTTGCCATTAACGTGGTGATTTCTTGGAAAGTGAATTTTGTGGTCTTGTGCTTGTTGAAGTGGGATTTTTTTTTCAATTAGCTTGAAATTAAATGCAAAAACTATGCAGCCATAGAGGTTGAATAATAACTTTTAAGTCAATTTTCCCCTTTTTAAATAGTTTCAGTACTCCTGAGGCTCAAGATACACTAAAACAAAACATGTTAAAATGAACCAAAAATTATTACCACGCTTGAATTTTCTTACTGACTGACTTAAATTTCTGGTAATAATTTAGTTAATTAATAGGATAAGATAATTTTTAGATGTCTACCAAAAAAACAAAACAAAAAAAAAATCTGTGCAATGCCATTAGAGAGGTTAATCTGGTATACAGCACTTTTTCTTTTGAAAGACTCAACTTTATAATTAATGTTTCTCATCTTCAACTCCCAGTCTCTGCAGATAACTATCACTTCAGCAGATCAAATGAAATTCATTAAGCTTACTTAACCTGTAAAGTGCACTGACAAACAAAGCAATGTCTTGTTTCTTTCATTTTTTATTCAATAAAAGCAAATAATTTATACTTGTTTTTTTATCTACTATGGAAGACACACTCAAGTTAAAAAAAAATGTAATAGTTGAATAGTTTAGTCAAAGCATTTGTTTAGGGCTTTCACTGCAATTATCTATCTATTTTTTAATAGCGCTGAGGGTTGTGGAGATGTGATTTTTTTCTTGGCAGCATTGGGTGGGAAGTGGATACCAGCACTGGACAGAACACAAGTCCCTCCCTGCATTTTCACACAGATGTTCACTCATGCAGGGTCAGTTTGTAACTGACGATTGACTTAACAGGATGAAAAACAGAGTTCCAAGGGAAAAGTTATACAGACATAGGATGAATCTGCAAACTGGGAATAGACAGTGCCTGGCCCTTGGGTTCAAATTCAGAATACCCTGAAGTAACAGCACTAACTACAGTGCCTCCATGCCACTGCATTAAAAGTGCACATATTTATATTACAAAGCAAAGACTTTTTAACCAATTATCATTATAGCCATTTTTATTGTTTCGTAACCAATTCAGAAACACCTCTTTAATTAAAAAGTGATATTTCCTTGTGGATTCTGTACATTAAACTATAAAGTTTAACATAAAATATTGTAAGGGTGAAGTGAAGTAGATTTGTAGAAATTTAGGCAATAGTAAAGAGGTATTTTACTATAGTTATGGTAGTTTTATAAAAAAAAACAAAACAGTATATTGTCATGCTATTATCTGTAATGGAGAGTTGGGGTATTACCTGAGAAATCTCTGGAAGGTACTTGGGAGCTGTATATACACTATATATATATGTATGTATGTATGTATATATATATATATATGTATATATATATTGTGGAACGAGCCCCGGACACAGACAGGTGGACATCATTTTGTCACCCAACATATGTTTATTTACAAACTATTATTTACAATAATGAGTGCACAACCCAGTGCCACAGCACCAATCACCCCAAAGTCCAGACCTCTTTCCTTAGTGCCTCTCTTCGCTGCCTCCACTCCTCTGCTCCATGACTCTTGCCCACTTCCACCCGACTCCAGCCATCGAATAGAGGGAGGCGGCCCCTTATATACATGCCTGGATGGGCTCTAGGTGCTTCCCAACACTCCTCCTTCGACACTCCCCTGTGTGGCGGAAGTGCCGGCTGTGCACAAGGAAACACTCTGGGTGTCTCTGGTCCTCTTCCCCCCAGCACTTCAAAGCTCTGTACCCGTGGTCCCCAAAGCAACCAGGGCGGTCGCCTCCTCGTGGTCTGGAGGAGGCTCAAGCCCTTCTCCGGTCCTCCTGGATGTCCCGGCTGGGCACAAGCCCCTGCCACTCACCACTATATATATATATATATATATACTGTACAGAGGGTGAGTTAGTGGCTGTTGTTAGGGGTAATGGTGCTTTAAAATGCACCATGGTGGGTACCACTACTTTCTCACAGCTCTGAGATCCTCGGTTTGAATCTCAATTTGAACATTCTCTGTGTGGACTTAAAACATTCTCTCAGTCAGTGTGGTCAGTCTGTTGTGTATGCTAGTTTTCTCCCTATATCCCAACATCCCAATGTTATGGTTACCTGATGATCTAGTGACCCTAATTTGAGACAGTGTGTGTGTGAACATAAAGTAAATGGGCTATACAATTGACTGGCATCTTATTCATAGTTTAGTCCTTTCTGGCATAGATTCTGGCTCTTATTACCCTGGATTGGATTAGGCCTAGTGAGAAACAGGGTGGATAGTGTGACCAGCATAGATCTGCTTGAAACACCAAGGCTCAAGGCCTTGTAGAAATAATTAAATCGCAAAGCATGCTTGTTGCTTTTATTCACACATTTTAAATTTGCCTGAGTCAACTCTCCTTTCCCAGTTATTAGTGTTAAACTGCTAATGAAAGTCAGCTCCTTCCTAACTAGATAAAGGTGTTTGTTTTCCGTAAGACAAGTGGTGTTCTCTTAAGTACATGTATTCAATTCAGGATAGCTGTTTAGGAGAAGTTCTAACTGTTTTCATGGTCATAGGCAAACTACCCTTCCTCTTCTCTGGCCCACTGATAGGCTTAAATAAGCCTGTTTAGTGTTAGGCAGAGGAGATTGTGAGGGGACATAATCCATGTCTTCAAAATTCTCTAAGATATTTTAAGTAGATCCAAACACCAGTGGGAATTAAGGGGAAGTGCATTTTAGAATAAAGCCAGGAAGAACCTATTTACTCAAAGAATTGTGGGAATCTAGAACAAACTACCGAGGCATATAATTAAGGAAGAAATCCTGACAACCTTTAAGAATTATCTACATGAGAGATTGAGACAGATTAGCATATAGCTAAGCAAACAAGCTTGATGGGCTGAAAGGTATTCTGTCATTTTCCAAATTTATGTTCCTAAATTCATCTGGTGTTACAGTCTTCTCACCTCTCCTCTGACCTTCCTGGTGTTGGAATACCTACCATGAGCATACGGTTGTTTTCCTAATGCTACTACTGCTATTGCTACTATTGCTATTACTACTGCTTACTAGTATGACAGAAAAACAGGCTCTAAGTTGTCTGAAGTCCCTAATTCCACCTTCCTGTGGCTTTCATTCTGTTCTCACTTAGTTTGGCATGGGGATTTAGATTGAACCATGACAATGTATTATATAAAGCAAAAAATACATTTTCAAATAAATACAAATAAGAACAGATGGGTTTTTCTTGTTGGACATAAAGATACATCACAAAAGAAAGAAACAGATTAAGTCCATTTGCCATCTGGAAAGTGTCATGCCTTGTCTTATTAGACAGACATTCCATTTTCTATTGATAAAATATATTATTGTCAAAATTATAATTAATTTTCAAATGGACAAAGTAAATTAATATTATTTTCAACACTTTTTTTCCATTACCGTTTTTAGAGAGATTTAGAGCCTAAGATGGCAGCATCAACAGCAGGGCATAGAACAACACTGAATGAGATGATAGTCCACTGCATTGCATACTCGTGCACAAACTGATACTCAATCATGCAAAATGAATAAATAAATCCTCTAAGGTATCCTTCACACTTATGGGATATTATAGCAAAGTGGAGTAGCCATGTGAGGATGGCTAGAATTTTCAAATTTCATACAAATGGCCTCCAGGTTGAGAATAAACCCAGATCCTTGGAGTTGTAAGTCCACTCTTCTTTCAACTATTACTTTATTAATGAGGTTTCTGAGCTTGTTTATTTCAATAAAGGTTGATAGAGTGGCAGAATGGCAACAACAGGCACAAGACAGGAATCAATCCCAGGTGAGCTACCAGTCTGATGTATGACACACTTACACACACACCCACCCACCAACACTTATTCTGGCCCAACTGACAGTTACTAGTCAGCCTAGGCTGCACTTTTTGAGATGTGTTGAGTATGAAGTTATAATTCATGCTGATAATGGAAACTTGTGCAGATGGCATAAAACCATGACTGTTTTAGGAATAGAACCTAGCCTCCTAAAGATTGAAGATATTAACCTTTAATATATACCCCCATGCTGCATGGAGATACCAACTGTGGTGGGTAACTCAATGGACAAGGAATTTCCAAGCAAAAAATGGTGACACCAATATGGAATCAGAAGGGGCCCAGAGAGAAAGACAGACAGACAGAGAGAATACACAATATACTTAAAATGGCTAGAGAACAGTACACCCTGTAAGTGTAGAGGACTTGCAAGAAGAACAATAGGCACAAACACAAAATGTTAAAGTTGACACTGAAATGCAACCAAAATCATTGGGATGATCAGAAGAAGAGTCATTTAACAAGCAAGGATTCATAACCAGAAGACTAATTGATTAACAAATCTAAAACATAACCCAAAGCATTAATCGAAAAAGGTAAGGCAAAAGTCGATAACCAAGAAGTCTTTAGAAGGGACTAATGAGGGAAAGGTTTTTGTTCTGCCCCACATCTTGTTAGTTGAGACTGTCATTTGTTGAACTGTGTTCCCCCTTCATCTTGTCATTTAATAACACACCAGTCAGTCACCTCCCACACTCACAGTGGTGCTATAAAAGTCTATGAAACTCACGTAAAGCTCGTAGGTCCCATAATATACATTTGAATACAATACACCCCATGTCTCTCACGTAGGCACCCCTTTTTCTCTTGTTTCGGTCACGTCCAAAACGCATCCTTAGGGTATATAAACCCCTGGGTCTGGTTAGTTGTGGTACGCAGCAATCTGAACCTTTGTCTACGCGCTTCTCTTTGTCTTGATACAATTGTGGAAATCACTCACCTTGTAAGTGTCTTTTAAAGCTTTATTGTTTAATGTACACTGTCTGCTATGTATTGCTTTGCAAATCATTCCTTATTGTCTTTGATTGTACACATGTAAATGTCTGTATGTTTCTTTTGTATATATTTCAGTTTACAACGAGGTATGTTCAGTAAAAGCCTTCAAGAAAGCTCGCTCACCCCTTGTAGTTTTTTATGTGGATGTGCTGAGTTGTTTAAACTCTCTGCGGCCACGTTGCACAGACAGCGCAGAGGGAGGCAGAAAAGTTTTTAATCAGAATCCATCAAACTCAGAAAATTATGGTTGTGTCACACTGATCTTTATACCACCATGCTAATGACATAATTTATGTAACTTCTGGGAAAGTTCCCCATGGCAACTACAGACATGAAACAGCTAGGCTGACACAAAACAGCACTGACTGGAAGTAAAAGAAATTAGATGGTTAATTTCAAAGTAAATAATATATTGTATATATGCAAACAAAAGAAAATAATAATCAAAAAGAAACGCATTTTCACAAAAGGAATCATGACACAAAAGAAGAGAGACAAAGACAATATGCAATGTTTCTACAATTATGGTATTTACAAAGTAGTGTGATAATGAATAGGACTTTAGGGACATTAAAAACTCAAGCTGATGTAATTTTAAAGAAAAATTTTGAGAAATTAGATGGATAGGATTGATGAACTTTGTAGGGCTGAAGGAACTGTTCTCGTCAAACATGTTATAATGTTGTAGTGTTCTAAACAGCACTAATGGGTGGGCTTCCCAACCATTGTCCATGGTGCCTCTGCTAAGAGAGTGAATAAGTCCAAGGACGGTTAGGAGAAGATAAAAAAAATACCTGCTGGCTTATAAAGAGAAGCATGTTCTCCCAGATCAGGAATAGAATCATGTTGCTCTAATAAAGGTAGGATCCACGAAGATAAAATTGCAAGTCATTTCTCCACAGTAAGTCAGGTGGCAGCACATAGTACCAGTCTGGAGAAGTGTTGCCTTTTTAAGGGCTGCACTGGACTTATGTTCCATCAAATGGTACTGTCAATTTTATAGACTGATCATCATTTAAAGAGTGAATCTGGTCTTAGCCAGAGACAAGATTTTATACTACAACGGGCAAGTAGAGAGAAAAAGCATAAAGATGGTGATGCTTTGTGATACTGGACCAGTTTGCAAATGGACACCCTACCCATTACTTATTACATTAAGGCAGAATCTGTTTAATTGTTTACTTTGTTTTTTATGTTCTTAGTGTGGTCATTTTTTTATTTTTGAATAATAAACTCACCAGCATTGTTACTTTTGGCCCTCTTGGTATCAGTCTGGGTACAGAGGTTCATCATGAGAGCGCCCTATATTGTGACACCGCAGTTTCAATAAATTTCAGTGCAATTACTGTAAAGGTGGTGCTCTGGTTTTCTCCCATTTTCCAAATGTGTGCATTAGGATGGATTAAACTATTAATATTTTGAGTCACACAGTCAGTTTAATCTACTGATGTTTAATTCCTAAATAAATACAATTTGCCGTCTGATATGTTAAATCACATATAGTGCATAGTGTTCCATTAAAAACCTGACACATTTAATTGAATATCCTCCAGAGCTAAGCCTGCCAGAAGAAACTTTGAAAGCACAGTCCCTACTCTCTATTGCTGTTGCTTAAATTTAAGCAGTTTTTCAACTACCGCACAGCAGTGTGGTCCAGGATTAACCACAAGAAGTGAAGTGCATTTTCCATCAGGTCAGAATTTTGCTTCCATGTTGACATCTGAAATACACTCCTATACCACCCCAGGAAAGTGCTTCTGACAGATCAAAAAATAAATGTGTTCAGTCTCACACCGCAGAGGATCATGCAGCACTGACTCATTTCATGTAGTTTCCAAAAAAGTCATTTAAAAAACATGCTGGAGTAGTTGTTTTTCTGATGCAATTGGTATTAACTTGTGCCCATTTACAACTAAAATAAATAAATAAACAAATACACAAATGAATAAATAAATTGCTGTGAAACTGAGAAAAGAGATATTTTTGTCATTAGGAGACTGCATTCTTTTACACCTCTTTATAATCATATTCTGCTTTATTGTATGTGCCCTGCAAGCCTCAGTAGCACCACTGAAATGTCTGACACAAAGTAGCAGTGCCAAAGTGTCAAAGTAGAACATAAAATTCCCTATTAGCTTTGGGCTACAAAAACCTTTCACTTTTATTGGTGCCAATAAAAACAACAGAAGAAGGGTGGGGCAAAGTCCTCATTTCTTGTTTGTGAAAAGAAATAAAACGCCTCATTGAAATTCACGAGGACTAAAAAGACAATGAGCACCTCACAGGAGCAGCCATCATTTGTACAAACAAATCACATGGTAATCAAGACAAAGTTACAACCGGCATGGGAAGTCTATTTAGAAGTATATTACAAGTTTCGCTAGTGATGGGGTGTAAAAACATGCTTGAAGACAAATAAAAGGACAGGCCCGATTCAATTACAGAAACGCGCCTGCGAGTTCAAGGCTCCCATGCTCAATGAGAAGCGGCACTACTTTAATTAGCAGCCTTCTTTCACAATATCCGTGTGTACATTTTAAACCAATAGACGGTCGACACCAATTGGGAATGTGTTGAATGATGCTGTTCAATAACCCCCCCACCCCGCACCGAGTTTGCACAAGCCTGCATAAATTTGTTAGTGAATATGAATTAAGCTCTCCAGATTATTTTGCTGACTTTGTGTAGTTGAAAGCTGAAATAATGAATGTCTCAGAGTTGAAAGGAACCTAATAAGTAATTTCACATTTTTATGCCTCTAATGTTTTCCTGTCAGTGTGTGTCGGATGCAGTTCAGTCTTTCATGAATGTGCTATGGAAAGGAAATAGAAAACACGAATACGATGCACTCTGGGGGAGCAATAAAAGTGCAATATTCAGAGGAGCATTAGCATGAGTTTGCTTACGCAGAAAAGTGGAATAACAGAAGCCAATTTTTAACACTTCTGATTCAAACGAAAGCAGATGACACCCCTTTCTTTCTTTCTTTTTTCTTTCTTTCTTCCTACAAGTTAATAATGACTGACTTTTTATGTTTCACTATGAGATACACCCCCAATGCATTGTTGTTGCAAATGACTAACATTACTGGAAAAAGGTTAAAAGCAGGGATTATTGCACTTTTCTTTTAGTGATGAGATTATAATAACAAAAGATACTCAATTTTCATACTGGGATTTACTCTGAATATTGTAAAAGCTATTTTTCCAATTTTACAGACTTTCCTATTTTTGTTACTTTTGTTTAAAATAAGAATTTATATTTTTTATTGTAATTTTGTACAGTGTACTTGTTCCTGAAAGTCCAGCATGCTATACACTACTTCTAAATGCAGCAAAATTTAAATATAACAGAAAATTACTTGCAACAAAATGCACAAAAAGTAATGTTGAAACCAAAACAAAAAAGCACCATTACAATGTATACAAAGTAACAAACATATACTGTATATATAATACTGGAATCTCAGAAAGCGGGGGGCTGCCAGTACTGGGTTGTACAGAACTATCGGACCCTCAGTGTAAGTGGAGCTCCACCAGCAAGCCAGAGAGCATGGAATCCAAGTAGCATTGCCTTTTATGGCCCTCTGGGGAGATACTTACACAGTATCGGGTTGAAAAGAACCATGAGACTTTTAGAGTAAGTGAAGTCCCACAAGTCACCAGAGAGCACTATGCAGGCCTAGTACAATACTATTTGGACCACAGGCACGAGATTTCAGAGATTGACTGGAAGAAAATGGCGAAGTGAGGGTCAGATCCGAGAGACAAACAATATGGCAACCAAAGACAAAAATCGTGGGACAAATTCAAAGTTAGGAAGGATTGTAAAGAGTTCAAAAACAAGATAAACAAAAGAGGCAAAGAGTTGTAATTGTCTGAAGGGTACTGAATCTATGTAGTCAGATGAGGTAGTATTCCCTTCAATAACCTTTTCTCACATTGCATCGTGATTGACAATACCGTGATCTCTGAGGACATGTTCACTCTGGGATGGTCCTGGCAACAGAAGTCAAATGGATGCTTTCGGTAAGGACAATATGGCAACATTAAAATAGCCAAAATCAAAACCAGAAGTAATTACCAATTAATTAAATCAAGCAAATGGGATTCCTTGTTGTAAAACAAAAACAACAAATGAGGCAAAAGTTCATATATCTCCCTGGTGAGATACAAAAAAATATTTAAAATAAGTGACCCTAACAAATACATTTTGACACATCAGTGTTCTGCCAGAAAGAGTAAAGCAAAACAACAACAAAAAAAAGACACAAGAAAACATTCAAAAGCACAACACACTAAACTCTTACTTCAAAGTTCATAAGACTTGGATGAAAAGAAATAGTGTTTGTTGTAGCCCTTATAGCTATTACTCCATAATGTCACAGCCACTCTGGGTTGGTTACCTAGTGGCATGTCAGCAACTGCTCTACAAAATGCCAGTGCCCATGGAAAATTAAAATAACATAAAGAAAGATACAAAAATAATAAAACCATCCATCCATCCATTATCCAACCCGCTATATCCAAACTACAGGGTCACGGGGGTCAGCTGGAGCCAATCCCAGCCAACACAGGGCTCAAGGCAGAAAACAAACTCCGGGCAGTGTGCCAGCCCACCGCAGGCTGCACACACACACACACATACCCACACACCAAGCACACACTAGGGACAATTTAGAATCGCCAATGCACCTAACCTGCATGTCTTTGGAAAATCAAATACATTTTAATTAGGAAAACCATTATCAGAATTGGAATCTACATGTTCCATATATCTGAAAAGGTCCACCCAAGTACTACAAGAAGGCACAAAAAATTAGTAATGACTCTAACTCAAAATACTCAGGACAGTCTGGCTGGCTGGCTCTCTCACCTGTAAATTTCTATGGTGTCAGGAGGTGCAAGAACACTAGAAGAGGCTTTCAAAGTACAACCCAGGGCTTTGTAATGTCAATGGAAATGAAAATTAGCCAGGGTTTTAAAAATCCAACTGACTGCTAGCATGGTATTGTAGTTAGGAGTGGAGTAATAGGCAAGGATTGGCCTGGTGAAAGGAAGAAAGGCAAAACCAGGAAATAATTCTTTGTAGGATAGTTTCGGAGAGGATATCGGAGTGTTTAAAAATGTACTTCAGGGGTAAGTGGGCAGCTAACCAAACAAAGTAAGACAAGCTTCTACTTCTCCATATTAGCAGACCCAGAGAGACATCAAAGTTGTTTTTTCTTCTTCTGTTTTGATGTTCATTTGAATTGTATGCCCTCTGTACTTCCCCCCTTACTTTTTATTACAATATCTCTGGCCGCCAGATGGAGCCCTCCCTGCAGCATGGAGGTGCCCCGAAGGCCAGCAGAGAATCATGGACAATGGAGTGTTTATTCACAGTCCTGCTGGCTACCATTAGGGCCACTAGAGGACACTGCAGGGAGGAACAAGGATTATTTTCCCTACAGCCCGTAAGTACGTCCCAGTCACATAGACAGAAAAAATGACGTACTTTCGGGTTGAAGAAAAGGAGTTTTAATCTGACCCGGAAGTGTTACCAGTCACATGGATAGAGGGAAAGAAACACTTCCAGGTCAAGGACTATAAAAGACTGTGAGAGATCCCAGATGGGCGAGCTGAGTTGGGAGGAAGGGAACAACGCGTCTGGGAGAGGAGGATTAATTATTGTTATTGTATTATTGTGATTTATATGAGTATCGTGGCGTGGAGGGTGCTTTGTGCATATTATTGTAATAATAAAACCAATTATTGGACTTTTATCTGGTGTCTGGCATCTGGTCCAAGGGTTCAAGGGGACGACAGTACTCCCTATCTGTCACAGTGGCGTAGTTGGCAGGATTCTCTGGCTGTCGATTTGGCAGAGGACCTGGGAAAAAATTTCTGTGGACAGAGAACCCCAAGAAGACAGCATCAGGACAAGCAGCAAAACTGCCACAAACCCCGTTGTCCAATCACACCATGGGGAAGAGAAAAGGCAAGCAGAGAGACAGCGCTGGCGAAGGGTCAGGGCCGATGCTCGGGATGAATCACGGAGTGGCCACACAGGTCAGGGAAAACCTCTGGAGGAAAACGACTACCACGAGGTATGTGCCGGCAATTCAATTGATAACATATACAAAATAACTCATTTTGTACCGTGCACATACCTCGGAGAAGGTCATCCGGAGGCTTTGCGGGAGGCAGGAGAAACTCCCAAAGACGGTGTTGCGCTCCTGTTCGAGCCTATGAGCAAAACAGACTTCCACATGTCAGGTGCTTGCAAGGACCACGTGACTCAAACCGAAGTACTGGAGAAAGAAGAAGGTCCGCATCCTGCTGCTTACGACTTTGCCCAAGAACCAACGGACTTGGCCCAGAGGGGACTGGGCAGTCTAATGGTCTGGAATCCCTACAGATTTTATTTTTTTCTCCAGCCGTCTGGAGTTTTTTTTTTGTTTTTTCTGTCCCCCCTGGCCATTGGACCTTACTCTTATTCTATGTTAATTAATGTTGACTTATTTTGTTTTCTTATTGTGTCTTTTATTTTTCTATTCTTTATTATGTAAAGCACTTTGATCTACTGTTTGTATGAAAATGTGCTATATAAATAAATGTTGTTGTTTTTGTTGTTGGGCTTTCCGAAGGGGAAGGGGGAGGCGAGCGAGGCACCGCTCACCCCACGAGAAGGAAAGGAGGGCCGGGAAATAGCTGGTCGGTCTGCCGACAAATTAATACAGGTAGATCGCAGTCAGTCAAAGATGGTGACCCGGTCCTCAGCAAAAGAGAACACCAAATCCCAGAAGCCTTTGCAAAGCCCATCAGAGCACGTGCCAGGAACGGACGTGCTCATTGGCTCCTGGCTGGTAGGCAGGAATAATGATGAACTGAGCCTGCCTCTGGCCGAATTAATGAATAATATAGACGTGCACAAGCTGGAGAAATTGCTTCAGCCCGTGCACACTTTCCTACAGATGTTGACGGTGACCAAGAAAATCGTAAAGGATCTGGAAGAGACGGCCAAAGCGCCTTTGAAGAAGGTAGACAAGCACCTGCGGTGGTTGAGTCGAGAGCCTCCCGTATTAAATAATTTGGCGGTATAGGTGAGTATTATCGGTACCGTACATCATTGAGGGACGCAGTTTGAACCAGGCCAACGATTAATTAGTAGCGGGTGCAAAGTCACAGCGAGCCCGACAAGGGAGTTCGGGACATTAACAGAGCAGTCAGGGGAAGGGTTGATCGAGCTGGAGCAGCTGGATGGTGCTGCCACCCGGAGCAATGCAATCAATTGTATTTAAATTGAAAGGTGTACAAACAGTAAAGGGTCTCTCTTTAACAAATAGAGAGATTCAGACTGTGGGAAAACCCCAGATTAAACAGGAGATCCCAAAAGTGAAACGGGGGGTATCCTGACAAAATAGAAAAGAGTGCAGAGGTGGCTGTGGAACCCTCCTCAGCGAGAAAAGGGGTGGAGCATGATTTCCCAGAGTGTTTCCAGCATCACAGAAGGAGAATTCCAGGAGGACAGAGGCTGTGTTATGAATGCTGCCGGCCGGGCCACATTTGGCAAAACTGACCCTGGAGAGTGGAGGATAAAGTGGATTACAGTTATGATATTCTCACTAGGTTCTCCAGGGAATACCGCACAAGAAACAGCCAAGTCCCTCCTGGAGGAAGACGACCCTTGCGGGGCTGGATACTTCAAACCACGGTGGTTCGCTAAGGGGGGAGTACTGTGGTATATTTTCCCTACAGCCCAGAAGTCACATGGACATAAGAAATTACGTACTTCTGGGTTGAAGAAAAAGAGTTTTTATCTGACTAAGGAAGTATTACCAGTCACATGGACAGAGAGAAAGAAACACTTCGGGGTCAAGGACTATAAAAGACTATGAGAGATCTCAGATGGGTGAGTTGAGTTGGGAGGAAAGGGAACAACGTGTCTGGGAGAGGAGGATTAATTATTGTTATTGTATTATTGTGATTTATATGAGTATTGTGGAGTGGAGAGTTCTTTGTGCACATTATTGTAATAATAAAACCAATTATTGGACTTTTATCTGGTGTCTGGCGTCTGGTCCGAGGGTTCAAGGGGACGACAGCACCCCCTATCTGTCACAATATATATATTTTAATGACAACACACAACAACAACAAAGAGTTGAGAACTTCATGTAATTGCAGAGAAAAATAAACATTTTTCAATTGAAATTGAAAGAACATCTTATCAGACATGAGTCCACAATAGAACTAAGTTAAAGATGCCTGTACTCCGGTCTTATAAGTTACAGGCAGGCAATAGAAGGTCCAGGAGTGCAGACAATGAAGGTGATGTCATCAGTGGAATGGCATTCAGTCTTCTGTTGTGCAGAGGTAGGAAGGGAAAAGGCCTTCAACAAAGCACCAACACATGGTTCAGCAGGAAATTACCATCACCAGAGCCCTTGAGTTATCTCCCTTGCACATGCATGTGACGATATATATTTATGCATGGGTGCCAGGGGATCACCTTCAGTGTTTAAGTAGGGTAAGTAATACCACCCTGAACCGAGATGAGGTGCTGTTGCTGTTATTTCTTTTTCACCGGCAGTACAGCAAAGAACCCAATCCAAAACTGGCCCTACCTATGGAGTCTGGAGAAAGTCCGGCCCCCACCGGTTCAGACCACATAAAAAGGAGCGTGGGAATCTCATTATAGACCCAGAGACTAATTTGGAAAGAGCTTCTGAGCTGACTGAAACAATCAAGTTATGTTATGAGTTTGCATAAAATATTGTTAATATTTGAAATTGTCAATATTAATTATATAATAAACTTCAGTCAGTTATTAAATTTTTTTATTATTAATGGATGTAATTTTTCTTTTTCTTTTTATTCTATTCCCATTCTTTCTTCTCCTTTTTTATTGTTATTTTTTAATTTTCTTACTATTAGGAAGTGTATGTAAATGTGGGTGGGTGCGTACATGACTGGGCCCTGCAATAGTCTCATGCCCTCTCCTGATCTGTTTCAGGCTTGTGGCCAGTGTTACTAAAAACAGTTCCAGCCCTCCACAACCTTGGCAGGTATGAGAATACATCATGTTGTTATTACCATCCACTGTATCCATCCACATGTCATCAAACTCATTAAATCCAATTCAAGGTACAAGGTTATGTGAATTATGACTGCAGCCATTAAATTTTTGTTCTTTTAATTATGCTTTTGACATAATTCATCAATTTTGAAAAACCCATTTTATGAATATTTTATATTCTTATAAAAAGTAATATTGTAAGTTTTTGTTTTATAATGTACTTTGTGTCAAATTAATTTCAAGAATCAAAGATATTTAATTGTAACAATTGGTGCCTTTTACACTTAATGGCTTGGGATTGTCTACTTGGATACTCAGTGCTGGTCGTTTGCAATTCATCTGCAAGCAGAAGTCTTTAAAGTCTGCTCTCCCAAGTGGGTGTTTTAACTAATTGAATAACTGAAGAAAAAAATGACAACATTTTTCAGTATTTGCTGCAAGTAATTTCTAAGTCCTCTCCCTTTTTCCTTCCACTTTCAAGTAACAGTGGGAACTGAATAATGATCTTTTCTTAATGGCCATATTACAGTGGCACTTTCAGCATTTTCACTTTGAACATTATATTTACAACCCATTTGATCTATCTATCTATCTATCTATCTATCTATCTATCTATCTATCTATCTATCTATCTATCTATCTATCTATCTATCTATCTATCTATCTATCTATCTGTTGTAGGCAGGATCAGGACAATACACAATAAAGTGTTGACGTCTCCCAGAAATCCTCAATTATTAGCAGCAGTGCTAATAATGAAAAACAAAAAAGAAACAGAAAAATACTTGTGGAACTCAGATATTGTTTTAAGGCTCTGGGATTAGGGCTAGTGTGCCTCCAGCAGTCAGGGGTCTAAGAATGAATATCCACTTCTGGCCATTGAATTGTTTATTTAAATGTGTGGATGGAAGGGATGGTAGTTCTGTAGTCCCCAGAATTATGCTTTTCTGTTGGGAGACCTCAACACACTCCTGGAATGTGCATGCATGACTCTATCTTTCTATCATATGCTGCCATTCCTATCCATCTGTCTATCTATAATATGGAGTCTCTCATATCTATCTATCGCATAGTGTCTTTCCTATCTATATATTATATACAGTAGCACATTTAATATCTATCTTTCCATCTATTATATACTGTCTTTCACATCTATCATAGCTTTCTAGTGCCTTTCCTATCTGTATATAATAAACAGTATATAATATGCTGTCTATATATTATTACAGAAGCATTTTTAACATCCATCTATCTATCTATCTGTCTATCATATACAGCTGCTCACATCCATTTATTATAGAGTACCTTTCACATCTATCTATTCATCTTTTATATAGTGATTTTCACTTCTATCTATCTACAGTATCAGTCTGTATGTCTTAGTTAAATGGTCTAAAAACAATATTAACAAAAAGCAGAACTTTATTTTAACATGTCTAAATCTTGCATCAACAGAAGTTAAAATCTGCCCTTTATGCCCTTATGCCCTTTTATAATATATGAATTGAAAAATTAAACTGACTTTTACCTTTTTCAGCACCAAATAAACAATCAATTAAAACAAACATGCAAGGCTTATTATTCTATACATTTGTTTTTTTATTATTAGTAAAAGTAGTTTAAAGTTTAGGTTTTATTACAGATTATCAAATGAAAAAAGTGACAAGCATTTCCATCTGTAAGATCGAAGCAGGTACTAAGGCTAAGGTGAGTCTTTTGTCAGCAGGGAGCAATGTTGACCTGTCCAGCAGTTCAGAATGAATAGAAAACTAGACTACCATAAGCCATATTCACCTATGAAAATTTTAGCTATTTTATTTGTGGATTACATATGTTTGTCTAAAAACTGGTACACAAAACTGACTTAATCTGATAGATTTTTTCTCCTATCAATGAGATTTTTTTTGTATGGTAAGCTTCAAAAAGCAAAATAAACCCATGTAACTAATTCCTTATTCACATATTTGATTTTAATCCTGGAATCAACAAGTACAGAGAATGAAATATTTGTCCTTGACCCCACATCCCCAGGCTCAGATGTATATTTTGTTACATATTGACATTGGCCTCATTTAACTCATGGAGCAGCAAACTTTTGTATAAATTTGATGTGATTTGCAATTCTATACTCCAGGAAATGTTTCTATATAAATGCATAAAACTTTGTCTATTTTCCACTAATGAATACATTGAAAAGAAAATGAAAACTAATCCATTCCAGTTTACAAAGCATTTTGTTGATTTTCACCAAAAAAGTAAATATGTACAGGTATAAATTTCTAATACTGTGCAGTAGAATGAAAGCAAAAAGACCTCACGTTACATTTACAGTCAGAACTGACTTAAAATTAAGAAAAAAGTCAAGCATTCAGCACCAGAGACTGAAAACACTCTCCGCAGTGTATTTATCCAGGAGCTCTAGAAATGTTAACATGCAACAATAAAAAAATCAGTTAACTGTCACCTCAAAATATGTCTTACAAGATTCTGTAATAACAGCTAACCTGAAAATTTAATAATTACTTAGAAATTTATATCATTCATTGATCCAACTATTTTCTCAACGCACAGGATCACATAGGAGCAGAAAATAGCACCAGCAAATGCAAGGTTGCAACCAGTCACGGGAATGACACAGTTTCGTTCCAGATATCCTTATTCACTCAGCCATAGTTTGCCAGTTTCCATTTACACTAACCCATCAAAGTGAAAGGTAAACTAGAGTATCCAGGAAAAAATCAATGCAGACAGGAAAAAGTTTGCAACATCCACACAGAGACTGATCAAGGTGGGCAGTCAATGCCAGGGTTTGTGAGGTAGCAGGGATGATTTTTTTTGTGTCTGGCTTTAGATATAGCTATTGTTACTATTATAATAGAAGTTTTAGATCCTGTGTCCCAATTATCCCAGTGTAGATACAAATAAAAACCTGGGTTATGTCCATAGAATCAATTAAAAACCTAAAATGCTTTGTGTTCATTAACACTTACAAATGAAGGGGTGCAGAAAAAAAAAGTATGAAAAGACATGCAAATATGAAAAGGAGGACTGTTTATCTCATTCAAGTGCACAAGCAGTCCTGAATAAGTACACATCAAAGCTGGAGAGTTTGTAATTCTACTCTTAAGTATCTGAAAATGTTAAAAGATTAAGGAAGCATTGTGTTCAAGAACTAAATTACTTTTTATTCATCCATAGAATGCTCAAAAACTCTAATAAAAATAATGTATTACACATGTGGTGTTAATATGTTAAATTTGACACATTTAAAACAGATTTATAAATAATAACAAAACATTTAACAGAATAAACTCTGAAACCTCATATCAATCATTCTAGTTTCCTTTTCTTCAGATTACAGTTATAATTAGAAATGTTTCAAAGCTCATTTACATTTTTGGACAGCAGTGATAAAACAATCAAACTATTAAAACCTTCTATCAGTTTTCCAGAAAGACTTGACTATTAACCCTGGAGTCAACCTGACATTCTCCAACAACAGACTTTGTCCAAAGATCTGTTATCTTTGATTTTGAACATCTGCTTATCTACTATAATACAAATTGTATTAATTGTGCATTATGATCATTTTTTTCTCTATTAAAATATTTTTACAATATTTTACATGGGTACTTTGACTGCTTTTTCTCTAGCACCATTCTTTGTGGTTTCCACACAGTTATATGTTTCCTGAGTGTAATGATTTATTTTTTTGTTTGTTTTACAGTCAAGTTCCACCTTATTACCACGTTATTATTTCCAGTACCGCCGCACAGCTTTCGATTGCCGTTGAAGTTGCATAGTGTCATGCTGCACCTTGTGTCATAAGCACAACCCTTTAATTCTGACGCAAACAGTCTTTTAGTATCTCTGATTTGGATAAAAATTTTTTGGCTTTCTGGTTTATAATTCTATAGTTTCTGTCTGTGACCTTGATTTTTGGTTTACAAATAGGCTTTCGTGTATTAGGTTTAGTCTTTTGGTTTCAATTTGTTTCTGGTTAATAAACTATTCATCTTCTGGTCTTCCCACCTGGTCCTTTTCACAGGATAAATGTCTGTTTGTCTGTCTGTGTCTTACTATGTCTCTGTCATTCTAAAAGATGGCACATCACAAACATTATTTGTAATAAAATGCACTGTATTTATCATTCCAATAGTTGGTGAACTGCAAACATAAACACTGCTTTGATGAATCCTATACCAAATGGCATATAACAGGGGAACATGCATTGCATGGTGCACTGTACAAATTTCAACCTGTCTTAGATGTGTAGCACAGCTAGTCCTTGAATATTATGGTTCTGTTTTCAGCCTATTCTGCAGAGAAATAATTTACTCACCAATCAACATGTCAGTTTGCTTTTTGACATGACATTGTTGTTAGACTATCTTCTCAATCTGATCTTGCTTCTGTTATCTATCCTGGAACCAGAATACAACCATGACCTGTCTTTATACCTGATGACTGTTTTCTGTGTGTCACTATATCCCTTTCCCCCTTTTCACTATTTGCTGCAAGCAACATATTTTCACCCATCTTCTTAATATTATCTTCATCTTTTATCACTTCTATCTGGGGTCAATGTGTTGGGCCAATCTTCTGTATATAGTTTGGTCTTGCACCTCACCCATCATGAAACTCCTTTCCTTCAAGTCATACTCTATCTACAGTATCTAGCCTTCCCTGTTTTCTCTTCCCATGTACTTCCATTACCATCACTCTTTTACCCACATGTCCATAATATTTCAACCTAGTTTCATGTATCTTCTTAAATATCTCTTTTACTTTTCTGGTACCTCTGATTGTCTCATTTCTTAATTTGCCCCCCTTTTCAACTTCATTGTCCTTTCTGTCACATTCTTTTTCGGTATGTTCTCCTTACTGCCCATGTCTAAGCTCCATATATCAATGCTGGTCTTACCACTGCCTTAAAAACTGTGTATTTAACCCTGGTCTTAATTCTTCAACTACACAATACTCCTGATACTTTCTTCCAATTGTTCCATCCACATTGCATTCTGTGAGTTATCTTTGCAGCCAATTCTCCACTATGGGCTACCACTGAACGTACGTATTTAAACTTATCCAGTCTTTACAACTGCCATCTAATGCTTTACCTGAATTTCACCCATACATTAGCAAGAGTAAATTTTGATTTCTGATCTATTCATTATGTTGTGGCTCTTGTTTCTAACACCATTTCCACAGCTACCATGACCAATTCAGTGCTTGGCCTTTTCATACTTCTGGTCTATCTGTTCCATTATTTACTGACATCAACTCTGCTGCTTTTTATTTCTACATTTCTGGTGCCTGCTTCAGGAATCAACACGTTCTGTAGATAACACATCATGCTTTGTTCTGTCTTATCTGACTCCTGGTCCAAATCTCATATCAATAAGTCACTTGTGTGGGAGCTATGCCTGAAGGACTATTCAGACCAGCAACAGAACCTTTCAGTTTCATTTTTTCCTAGAAAGCTTGGCGTTTATTCTTGCATCAATTCACCACATATTTATCATATTATTTCTTTGGCTTTAATACTTTAAACTCTAATCTACATAACTCTAATTATATGTGTCTGTACTGTCCTTCTTGTTCTGTCTCCAATTTATCAATCCCTCTTATCTCCACAACTTTCATTTTGTAATAGGCTATATATTCAAACAGCATTATGTGGACATGTTATAAAGCAGTATTTGTGGGGTTTATTTGATATTCATCTTTGGGATGTGATTAATGGATTATAATTCTTTTAACATATCTAACACATTTTTATATAGTAGATGGAATGAATACAGATTTTTACAATTTTTGACTTCATTTGTCACATTATTTTTATGGTCATTATTATTTTATTTCTATTTTGCTATGCCATGACCAATACAATTTTGTGAGCAGATACATAACCTGATGTAAACATGATTTACGATTTACCAAAATCACAACAAAAGACTTTACATTTTAGTATACTTTGTAAAAGAATCATTTAGTTGTGGTTAGGAGGTTCTTTCACAAGGTTTATTTCGATTTTTGGAATTTTGTTTCGGTTTTGTTGCTGGTGTGTTACAGACTACCTGTTGTTTTGACCCCATCTGCAATTAACAATTCTTTGATCTTAAAAGTATTTGGATTTCTCTTAGTCTTGATTTGCTACCATTTCATCTGGCCAACGAAGTGAAGGGATGGTCTCTTATAAATTTTGAATTTCCAGAACTTTCAATTTTATCTGAAAATTATGTTCAGTTTATTTTTTTAACCTTTTCTTCTTTCATTTGTTGCTAATAATGACTAAAACTGAATTGTTGACTTTCACTTTCTAATTAGCTTTCAGTATTTTCCAATGTTGTCCTCTGTTTTGCTGCATTTTTCATTTTTCTTTTACATGCTTAGTTTTTTGGATGTACTGCCTACGATTACCATGTTTGTTTCATGCAACTAAAGTAGGGAATAAATACAACAAAATCACAAGACTCAATGCATTCTTTTTTGTACTGATTACACTACTGCATCTGTGAATCAGTGATGTAAATATGACACAATTTAAAGACAGTCTTTCAGATTTTCTTATACAGTTTTTTGTGATATTATCAACATTTTCCCTGTGTTACACTTAGTTCTGAAATATTCTGCTGAATTCCCTTGATATATTTAATAAATATAACTACTAGGCTGTTGCTTATAATAGATTTACCCTTGCCATGGATGACTTTACATTTTTGTTCTTTCTAATCATGTTGCAATTTGTTGTCATGTTTAATTCAAGCAGTTGTTATTCCACAGAACATGACAGAAGTTTCACTTACAAAGATTTCCATCTTCTTCAATCAAAAAACTATGATATCGCCAATTTGGCTTCAATTCCCCTATTTTGTTCCTGTATTTGTCTCAAATTATGCTCCGTGACTGATGCAGTTTGCTAGTTGCTATAGCTTGGTGGCTGCAAAGCTGTGACTTGTAACATTTGCAAACTTAGCATGAACTTGCATTTTACTGATTGTGCAAATACTTGATTTTGTTATTCAGGGCCTTGACCATTTGTTTGTCTGTTACCGGTACTCATTCCTCATTCGTGGAATTTCGGTTATATTTTTGGGTGATGGCAGGAAGTTAATATCCAAGAAGGCTGACAATTTTGTCAGCTAACTTATTAATTGATGGTTTTTTACCATTCTTTCTAACAGCCTTATAAGTGTCCTTACAAGCTCATTCAACTGACAAAGGAACATTTATTGAAACAAAGGCTCCTTAAAATTCTTTAAACCACCTTTGACTCTCTCCTCCAAGACAGCAGCATTATTTTTGTTTAAAAGTTAACTAAACGAAGAAACTGTCATATGGAGGCATTTAAATCTATTTTTCCTTTTGTTGAATGGTTGAACTTTGACCATATTTATTTATATTTTTATGTGTATTATTATCATTTACTTTGAACATTACTAAGCTTCATCCAACAACCTCAGTTCTTTGTAATAAAATTTACTTAAACTGTAACCACTATTAGTCTTTTAATTTATCTGATAAATATTAAATTGAACTCTGGTGTAAGCTGTAACAACAAAATAATATCGTTTTTCAGGTTATTATTTTCTGTACTACCAAAACCAAAATAAACAATTATAGACAACATTATATAGTTTGCTTCTGTTTGACTCTTTAAAATCTACATTTCTCATATACAATTGAATCTTCCAAGGGTTCAAAACCTAACAAATAATATTAATCACGTAGTGGAGGAGTTTATCAAACTTAATGTATTTTAAGAAACTGGATAGGCTCCCATTAGTTGGTATCAAAGTTGAACATTACTCCCTCTCCAATTTCAAAGTATGTTTTAACTTATCCAGTATTACAAATATCTGTATTGCATCTCTGCAGTTTTTGAAATGTTCCTTTAAATCTTTACAGAGCAGCTCAAGAGAAATCACATTTCCTGATCACACCGATACTAGTTAAGTCAATGAGTCCCCCTTTGTGTTGATTTCATTTTCTAGAAGTTCCCCTTTTTCCACAATCACCACCATGGACAAAACTTGGAGGATGGGCCTCACCTGGGCTATTTTTAGCCTATTATTTGTGATAAGCCAGTGATTCCAGCAAAATTAAATTTGCAATGAATAATAGAGTTTTGCTTTGCAAAAAGTATCGGGAAAAAATTCTGTTTTGCATCCAGTGAAATTCACTCTATTTACCCATGAAGAATGGCCTTTACTGTGTATAAAAATCTTTTTCTGTTTTATACTTTTGTCTCATCTGCAATCTTGTGGCAGTACCAAGGTGGGGACTACAAATCTCATGCACTAGGGGTCATGGGAGGACATGTTCTTCAGCATACCCTAGGTTTAAATATGAGCAATGGTAAAGGTGGGATCTCATCTAAGACCACAGCTACAGCGTTTTTTCTCTGCCACTTTAGGTAACACTAAAATTACCGCACTGCCATTACAGTATTTGTCTAAAAATGCATTCTTTTGCTTCATCAAGGATTCTGTTTAGCTTTTTTGTAATTCCAAAAGATATTTCCCTCATTTACTTTCATTTTCTCGCTATTGCAAAATCTCATACACTCTACTTTTTTCATAAATTTTGCAAAAGTGTATAAAGTGAGACTTTTCTGCTTGGTTTATCTCTACCTACTATATTTTGTGATGTTATATTTTACATAACATACATTGTAAGATCTGGAATGTCAGACAAGATCAATGGTGACATGGTGCATGCTGGTCAAGAGTTCATTGTACTGTGTGTGTATCACAATAAATCTGAAATGAACTTCATTACATTTTTGTCTTTTCAAAAACGTCAATGCTATTGCCCACCTATATTTAAATAAAAAATTAAAAAAAAATGCAAATTAAGTAATGGACCTAAGCCACATTCTCCCTCCACTGGAGCCCAACAATGGAGATGCTTTCCATGGTCAATGCTTATGGATTCACAATATTGGGATTGGATTGTCTCACTCTCTGACAAGGATATCCCACATTTGTGAAACAACTAGAATCTTTTCCTTCTTTACCTTAACATTATGACCTATAAGGTTGTTGGCAGTTTATAAATCTTTACTTAACAGAAACAATAGAATGTTTTTATAGTTTTAAAGGTGAGGAATTCCCAATGGTGAAAAGACAATGCCTCTATGTCTTTTTCTTTGCAATAATTTTTCAGGTTAGGGCGAATAACTATTAAAGACTCTGGAGTAAACATAAAAGTTTAGAAAATTAATCACGCTTGACCAGTGTTAGTTAAATTAATTTATATTTTAGCTTTCAATGTTTTTGCCAAAGAAGTTTGTAAATATTTTTCTCCAGCTACTCCAGTTTTTGCTATTTATCTCACAATCCCTATAGAAGTGAATCAGTTTAAGTCTATCTACAATTTGATACTGTCTTTTATTCAGTCTACACAAATAAAGGTCTCAGCTCCCTACAGCCCTAAAACTGAGTTAAGCAGGTGCAGCAAGTAAATAGGTGGAGAAAAAATTATTTTCCGCATGGCCATAATTCTTTAAGAGAAAGTAAAAATAACAATTCTAAAAATGTGAAGTTTACTAATCTAAAATTAATCTTATTTGATGAAAATGATTATTCAGTTTAAAGATTATTTTCTCTATCAGGTCCATGTATGACATGAAAAACACTGTGCTTGTCATATTACATTTGAATATTCTTTATGCACTTGTATTATTCATAGTTTATCATAACTTAAACCTTAACCCTTTGAACAGAATTGTTAAACACCTGCCATGAGATCACTCGGTGAGCAGCAGAATGAACAAAAGAAAAAAAATATTTGGAAACAGGAATCATTCTGAGCAACAGTATATCAGGAAAAGTGGGACACTGTGAGCTTTTCCATAACGCATTTCTTGATTTTTTTTTAATATTTAAAATTACTTCTATGGGGTATATTTTTAAATGATCTTTTAATTTATACTTTATAAGACTCTTTCATCTCATACTTATCTTAACAATAATCAGAAATGCTGCTGAAAGCCAAATTTCAGTGCCTTTTGGTGCCATTTACAATTAATCGCTCTGAATTGTCTACTTGCAGAACTGTGGTCATCATTATCAATTCATCTGTAAGGATCTGTTTTGACACTATATTCACTGTAGTGGATATTTTTACAAAATGATTAATAAAAGGGAAAAAAGATTACAATATTTGATACATCAAATTTCTCATCAATGTTGTTTTATGTGGTTTTTTTTTAATTCACTTCTAAAACGTAGCTCCTGAGTACATGATTTACTGGTAATTTTATTTTTTTTCCCAAGAACAACATGTTGTGATCTGTATCTTAGAGCACATAGACACATGATAAACCTTAAAATACGTAAAGGTAAATGCTTTTCTTCTATTCCTCATTTTGTATCAACATAGTAAAGGAATATGGATGGTAGTTGACTTCTTATTTGTATCTTTGTTCTGAACAGAGAAGTATTCTGTAATGATTTTGTGCTCTTTACATGCATGCATTGCACTAGCATCCAACATTACTGTGGATCATTGTTGCCCATGTTAGAACCATGTAAATATGGTAAAATTATTTTATGTTCTTTTTAAATGACAGCTCACTTAACAGTTAGAAGTGTGCTTCTATGTCCTCTCATGTTATTTAACACATTTTTTTCAAACAATATATTTCTGATAATTACAAGTTCATCATTTAATTAAATACACAGCAAATCTAACAATGAGATATCTTTAAAAATATTTATTTTCAAAAATCACTAGGTGCCCTCCACTCTCACATTCAGAGGTATTCCTGCTAGCCTAGGAACCACAGTAGCAACAAAATGGTTAAACTATTTTAGCAGAATAAACTTCAGGCTGATTACATAGTCAGGATACATTTGATAATTACAATGTTCTTAGGAGCCATGATTGACGTGTGGCATATTTAAACAGGGATGATCAAAAATCATGTTTGCAGTGGTGTACTTGCCTTTTCATTTATGCAATGCTAAAGCCAGTCTCAGTGGGTAGGAAGGGACTAGAAGTCTGACAGCTGTGCATAGGCTGGATTCAATTTTGTAAGAAAAAATGTTTGAATCAAAGAAAATTCAGTTTGGAGCAAGACAACCCTTCTGCAAATTAATAAAGAAGACTAGTGGTACCATAATCTGGCCAATAATAAATCGATAGTGCCTGCTTTGTGCAGCCCATTTTGCATCTAATTTATTTGCTTAGCATTCAGGAGCACCTGCCTAGTTGTCCAATGCTGCTCTAAGGGCTCTTGTACAGCATGTCTGTGGAAATGTAGGGATTTTACCAACCTACACCTTCATTTCTAATATATCCACATCTATTAAACAGTCTGGTACAGCTATCTGGTAATTATTGCAGCCATTACCTGATTCTAAATACTCTAGTAATGACAACTAAAGAGGAACATGTAAATATGGTTGTACCATGTTTCCCCGAAAATAAGACCTACTCCGAAAAAAAGCCCTAGCATGATTTTCAGGCTGCTCTGTATTATAAATCCTACCCCAAAAATAAGCCCTAGTTGAGATCATCAGCTGAAAAGTAAGGCGCCTAAGGCCAGGTTTATATTTCATGTGATGCAGCACATGCGCCCGAAACATCCATTAAATTCCGAGGACACCTTGCCACAATATCTCTGAAAAGGATGTTTAATGATTACATGCATCAATTCGGGGATGCGCCCATTCCAGCAAGCATTGGCGCAAGACAGCAAGACAGAAACAAAATCTCTAGATGGGGCATCAGCTCATCGCAAGGTGAACGCAAGCACACACATACACTAGCGTTACTGTAGCTTCACCACATCCCCAAACCATCATATCTTTGGATGGAAAACTGAACACACTGTGGAAACCCACCAGAAAGACATGCAAACTCCAGGCAGGGATCACAAGGGACGTGACTCCCTGCGAGACAGCAGCGTTACTGCTCTGCCACCGTGCCACCCCATATGTGTAACTATTAACAGTATTCATTATTTAAACAAAGTTAACAATTTATCTGTAAAAAGTATACATATTTTAATGCATTTCAACATGAAAGTGATATCAAGTATAAATCTAAGATTTCTAAATGTGCAGAGAGTTGGAATATTACAAATTTAATGTGTTCTGTGTGGCGATGCTGCTTGCTGCTGCTGTCAGGTCAGGAGGGCACGTAGCGATTTAACAGCTGGGTCCATTTTAAGATGACGTTTACGATGGTCTGCTTTAATGATAAAGTAAACTACGAGGTTAAAGTGGACATTTCAAGTTTAAAGCTGAAATTTCCACATTAATCACAAGATGGACATTTTCATTATGTCCTTATTTTTTTTTCTCTGTGGCTCAAATGATGGTATTGTGAAAAAAAAAAAAAAGATGGTACAGAAGGTGGTATATGAGACTTTTAAAATATATTGTGTCATTATGAGGAATATGCGATGCTTCAATATCAAAGCAACATGAATATATTTGTATATATGGAGGATCCTAAAAGCGGCTGGAGTAGCAAGAAATTGAGGCTGGAATTCAGGGTTTGAATGTGGAGAGTTAAGACGATATTCCAGAAGAAGTTGACATGATTGTATTTGGATAAATGTATATTGTTGTACATAAATAAATATAAGATATCACCTGAAAATAAGCCCTAGTGCATCTTTTGGAGCAAAAATTAATATAAGACCCAGTCCTATTTTCTGGGAAACTGAACTTAGTCATTTAATTAATTTAACAAATAGTGGCACAGTTTATTAAATATTGCACCACCAAACATCCTGGGCTAACATGTAAACACATGAAAAATAAATTAGCATCTAAGCACAGTAAGTGCTTACACTATATCTTTGAAATTAGACAGTATGTGTGGATCAGTATCCAGGTAATAGGGAAACAAAACAAATGTATTACTTTTTTGTTTCCAGGTGTAACGCCTTTCTGCATTTCATTAAATTCAATGGCAGAGTTAAAATTATTCACCTGACTATAAAGTATGCATACAGTATAAGCTATATTATTTTTATCAACTCATTTTTTCCTGTAGAGGCCAAACTAAAGAAGGATGATCCCTGTGAGAATGTTACAAGTCATTCAAATGTTTGTGTTTCCTTTCAGGAAATTATAGCTTTACTTCAAAATTCAACACTACTTAGTTGATTTGGAATATTAAGTCATCTAGGTGTGGAAACAAAAATTTGTGATTATTATTAAATGGTCCTAAGTTTCAGCCACTGGCATAGTGCAAAAATTCATTGTTCCCCCTCAAAGAATCAAGGAGAGAACCCCTCCCTGAAAAAAGCATTTAAAATTGAACCCTAATTTAACATTCCAATATTTAGCATTTTCACAGATTTAACATTTTTTAGATGCTGTTGTTGAATGTAAAACAACCATTCTCTGAAGAAGTCTTTTCAGCCAACACTCTGCAGCTAACAATGACTCTATCCTATTTTTGTCTCATCTGATTTTCTTTTTGACTGCTCAAATTCATTTTGTGACTGATCCAAATCAGATATTTGTATAGATGTTTATCCTGGATGTGTCCCAAGTGTTCAAAATGAAAAAATAAAGAAATAATTGATATGGAGTTAAAGTACAAGACATTTTGAGAACCTATTGTTATGAATTCTTAATTTCTATTCAAATACTGCATAGAGTTATATTTACCTGGATCTGGGGCTGCCAGGTTGCTCTGCACATTTTTATTAATAGGCTCACGGTCATCTACTAGTGGAAGAGGTGAGTATGGAAGACAACGAGAAGAAGCCTCTTCTGTCAAGATTACCATGATGCTTGAATGTACCTGACATACAATAATCCCCAGTTATTACACTCACTGGTAGCACTTCACCAATTCTGTCTTCTACTGAAGATTTAGGCATAAATGTTATCTTAGGCATTGCTTGGAAATGGTTTGTTGTGCCAATTGTTGCTTTGAGCAACACTTAGTTATTTCCTTATCATGATTTAACTCTTCGTTGTCTACTGGCTATCTTTTTCAGATTTCACGTCAATCTGTCTGTTGCCGGTAATGTTACATGACATGATGCAGCACAACACAGGAGCTTTTTACTGTTTTGTTTAACCCGAAAATATATTAATATTTTTTTCTTTTTTCAAATTTTAAACATATATTCTTGTGTCTGGCTTTGTGAGGGTCAAATGAGGAAGGCTATGGATCTGAAGGCACCCCACCTTGCAGAAGCTGCAAGGAAGCCAACTAGACCAGTTTTTTTACCTAAGATGAAATCCTGCTATATGCTCATTCCTTACTTGTATGTAAGTGAGATAAGCAACATGTAGAAAAATAACTTTAGCATAATTCTATGATTTTGGAGATCAAGGAATCCATTAGTTATATTTGTTTTCAAGTTAAATGCCCTTTTAAGTAAGCTAAAAATAAATAATGCATTTTTTTTTTCTCTGTAGGTACCATTTTCATAACAGTCTTGTGTTTAGATTTTGGTGGCTGTTAAGTGTTAACCTTTTGGTTGTCAACATCTGGCTTTTCTTGTTTTGGCAATAATAACAGTTTTACTTTCTGTTTTGGCTATGGCTTCTCTGGTTTATGAATTTAACTCTCAAACAACATCAGTGTATGTACTCATGGTACTGATGGTAAATTGTTTTTCAATTCATAGTCATTGTCTTGACTCTGTTATCAGTTTGGTATTAACTGTTGGTGACAACACACCTTGATTTTTGACTTGCAGTGGTTAACCTTTCAACTTCATTGCTAATTCTTTATGCCTTTTGTAGCATACTTCTGGCTGTTCAAATTTTGGCTACATCCACACTTTAGCACTGTGATTTGACAATAGTTCTCTGAGTTTTGAACATTAAAACCGTCAGCATGGCACTGCCAGATTTTAACATTAAGTGGTAAATTGCTTGCGTACTAAAGTGACTTTAGCTGCAGGTGAAAGACCCATTTTACTTATGGGTGCCAAGCACAGTTGCGTTGCAGTGCAGCAGTCCATTAGCCAGCGAACATGCTTGAAAAAGATGTCTGTTATTACGGTTCTGCCTTTGTCCAGAAACGGCTCTATAAGCTTTATGACCACAGACTCGGAAAGTCTTTACCCTGGGTTGTAACTAAAAACACAGTTTTCAACAAAACATTGCTAGATGCCCGAAATCGCAGCAGATCTGTTGTTTTTCACATGTTCTGCATGGGTGTCTTTGTTGTCAAAGCACAAATGTGCATAGTAGTCTGGTAGCGGTCATGGGACATCATATCTTTGATTGCTGGTACAAAAAATAGTTCTGAACAGGCATCAACCATAGTACTAACTGTGGTCATCGCTGTTCTTGTGAAAAGAATGGAGATAAACGGCATCAACTCAGAGAGGGAGAGGCAAGTTTGTTATATTATGTGAAAGTCACTGGCAGAATAAAACTGAAAAATAAAAAGCACTAACTTGTACAAGTAGCCAAAATTTACACAGACTCAAATCAAATGTGTTTTTTATTATATAATAGTAATAATAACAGCAGCTCACTAATCAAAATGTGGAGTCACCAGACTCGAATCTGCAACATTGTGGTTATATGGGAGCAGTTCTTACCTCTGCACCATCCAGGAATACATATCAGCTTTCTGTTGATTGACATTTAATCTTGTTTTTTTAACTCATTGACAGCAACATGAAATTTGAATGATTTTTTTTCTTTGCTTATATTTTTGAATAAAAGCACACGTGTTTATTTGATAATTGGACTAAAATCTTCTCACATTATACACTTCACATCATTATTAGCATAACATGGAAAAAGTTTCTGTTTTACTTATGTGTTCAACATTTCTTGCCTGGCATTTCCTGTCATCCTACATTTTTCACAGATTGTTGTAGACACGGAACACACATGAAATGTATGTATTCCAAATAACAATATATTATTTACCCTGTAGAACTCGAGGCACTTCACACCAATATAAACAAACTTGAGCTCTGAGAATTTTGGGACAGACATCAGCTCTGTTGGTGGGGGATGGGATGGCAGGCTGTTTGTGCTGATCGACACATTTGCAAAACAAAAGACGCTGATGAGGAGAGGTGCGAAGGAATTTGAGGTAGCCCGGGATTATGACTTTTTTCGTATGCTTCAGGGATTCTAGTGTTAAAACAATCTAGATGAGAAAAGGTCATTCAGCCCGAGAAAGCTTGCCAGTCAATTTTTGATTATCAGCTCTATCTACTCTACTGTATGAGCAGAGTTCACACAACATGTGTGAGGCTTCACCAAACTTAAGAAAGGCTTTACCTTTATAAATGACCCTTACTTTCATCAACTTAACACTAGAATTACCAAAGCCTACAAAAAAACTCGTAAACCCAGCCCACCTTAAATCTGTTTGTACCTTTCCGTCTTACACGTTATACACTTCATGTTAAAATTTTGTTGTTAGTATGAAAACATGAAAAAAGTTTGTCTTTTAGGTATGTGTTCAACATTTCTTGCATTTCCTGTCCTCCTACACTTACACAGATATTTATAGACATCAAAACATGAAATGCATGTGTTCCAAATAACGATATATTTTTTAGCCTATACAGCTCTAGGTACCTCACTCCCTGATAAGCAAGGCTTGAGCTGGGATAGGTTTTTGGTGTTTCTGCAGTGGTGAAAGGATGGAATAGCAGACTGCTTGCTGCTTTTGCTTATCGTCACATACAAGACAAAAGACTCTAAATGGAGAGGTGCGAACAGATTTAAGGTGGGCCAGGTTCAGTTTTTTCATATGACTTTGGTAATTCTAGTGTTAAAAGGTAGAGTTTTCGGCATACACACCAAAAGAAAGCAAAGTTTATTATTCTTGAAAAGGAAGAGGAGAAAATCACAAAAATAGCCTGCAATAACAAAACAATGTTTCTTAAATATTTACATTATTTTATTACAAAATATTCAAAGAAAAATAAAACAAGAGCAAAAGCAGCTCAATGATTTGTCTAACAGAGAAAAAACAAAAGCTAACCATATTAGTCCATAATCCAAATATAGAAGAGCAAAGAAAAAATTTAAAAGCATAGACAATAAACACAAGAGCATTTTGAAAAGTTGATGAGTCAATAAACATGAATGAGAGTCAGTTTCTAAGCAGCCAGCTTGTCCCTTAACCCTCTAAGGTCAAATCCATTTTTTAGTGTTTGTAGTGTTTTTGATTCTACCTGTGTATTGCATGAAATTGGAATTTTATCCTAAGTGTTATATATTTTTTTTTCAGCAGAAGTTGTACTTTTTAAAACAGCCTAGTAGAACCATGCAAATATTATAGTTTACCTAAAAATGTGGTAGAAATGTCCAAAAACACCTTTCAAATTTTCAGTTTTCCATTCAAATAGAATACAATAAAATGTACAAACAATATGCTATGCTACAGTAGAATTATATGGTGGCTGGTGTAATACTAAATATGTTTATGAGAAAGATCAATCACTGTAATGTATGTATTGTACTGAATAAATAGTTTCTGCCAATGGAATGTCTTTTATAGCTCTCTGTCATTTCATCACCCTTCACTCTTCTTTGCACAGTGGCCCCTGAGTGACACTCATATATTATTTATAAAAATGCAGATGTATATGTGTCAGTAAATACAAACAAAATTTACTTATCTTCACGTAGACGCCTCTTGAAAAGGCAATTATTTATTCAATGTCAAACTATCTAGTTGGGACAAACTGTCAGCAAAATCTTCACTATCAAAACTGCACTTCTTATTTTGGTGGTAAATGGTTTTAGCCATGCTATTTCAATAATGCTCCTCTGCACCTTATCAGACTGTCCATGTAAATGAATAACCATTTGTCTACTGTACTCTGTCGTAATTCACATTTTCCTGATGATCCATTTACTCTGTGGTAATAATAGCCCTTTTCCTCATCTCTAAAACATGCAGACGAAACAGAGGACAAGGCAGAGCTATCACTACACACATGCTTATTTTACCTGAGAGTTCTTTGATTGGGATCTAGGAAGACAATTCAGGGCTTAATTGATTCTGTAAAATTTCATTCTAAAGCCAGGTTTACAGTTCACGCACCGTGACGCATGCTCCAGTGTACGCTCCTGCTACACCAGCATTTTACTGTTTTTTTTTGCTCACGTACTTTACGTAAATCTGAAGATTCAACCAGGTGGCAGTGTGAGATATTATCACAGTGAGAAAACGTTCGGCTTCACTGTGTTGTGAATTGCCCGAAACACCCATTAGATTCTGAGGACACCTTGCTGCAATATCTCTGAAACGATGTTTAATGATTAAATCCATCAATAAGGTATGCACCCATTCCAGCTAGCATTGGGCATGAGGCAGAAACAATCCCTGGACGGGGCATCAGCTCATCGCAAGGTGAATACAAGCACTCACATACACAAGCGTCATTTTAGTGTAACCAAATCTGCATATCTATGGAAGAAAACCAGAGCACACTGTGGAAACCCAGCAGAAAAATATGTAAACTCCAGGCAGGGAATATCAGCAATGTGACTCTCTGTGAGACAGCAGCGCTACAGCTCCACCACCGTGTCACCCCCATGTGTGTAATTATTAACAGTATTCATTATTTAAGTGAAATTAACGGTAAATTATCTGTAAAATGTAAAATATACAGTATACTTTATTGCATTTCATCACAAAAGTGATATCAAGTATAAATCTAAGGATTCTAAATGTGCAGAGGAATATCATACATTTAATGTGTGGTGTGTGATGATCTATTGCTACTTGCCACTGCTGTCTGATCAGGAGAAAGCCCCAGAAGCACGTAGTGATTAACAACTGTGTTGGTTTTAAGATGACGTTTATGACATAAACTACAAATTTAAAGTAAACATTTCGAGATTAAAGCTGAAAATTTCACCTTTAATCACAAATTCCATGTTTTCACCATGTCCTTAATTTTTTTCTCTGTGGGTCAAATACAGCGCTGCACATTCTGTTACTGTTGTGAAGGTGCAAAAAAAAAGACGACACAGAAGATGTTATGTGAGACTTTTAAAATGTATCGTGTCATTACGATGGGGAATATGCGATGCTTGAATATAAAAGCTCCATGAATGCATTTGTATGCATTTTGTTTCACCACATTGAACCATTAATCAAACATAGAAGCAGGCACATCGATCCCGTAGGATCCTTAAAGTGGCCTTCTCTCACATGTAGATAGTAAGCAGAGACTGACATCAAATTCCAACTTTTATCATACTGTGCCCCCCGACTTTTTGCTGGGACTGCAACTCGCACATGTGTTGCGTTAATTGGGAATGTGTGGTAGCCATGATGCGTGCGCATACACCTTCTGAGTGTGAAGTATAAACGAGCCCTTACATTATTTTTATTACAGGAAATCAATATATGAAACTACTGCGTAACTAGAGACCAAAATGCCCATCCTACTTTGAGAGGAATGTGCATATCAACGTGCCCAAATGCACGTCCCAAGACTTTTTTTTTCTGACTTTGAAGTAATGTCAGAGACACACCAAATGCTTCTGTGTCATTTTCAGAGCTGCAGTTGTGTGCTTTCAGGGGAGTTTTTCATTTTTTTTCTGTATGAAACCAATTGTTAAAAAAAGTCTTAAATACAGGTTGTCTCGGAATTCACATATCCAGCTTGTCGGCACAACTTCTGAACATTAAATAGGAATGACGGTGGTCCCACAGCTGCCGTTTGTGTTCAAAATGGTTCGATGATACAATAAAAAGAACAAACATATACAGTATGTGTTAAACATGATAAAATATATATTATTAATAAGCCAGAAATTCACTGTGACAGACAATTATTTAAACACAATTTTCATTAAGAAAATATATCTGGAAAAGAAAGCAAAAACATAATCAATAAGAATGTTCACAAAATATTTTAAAACAACAAAAATATTGATTAAAAAGAAAGACGCCACTGGCTATATTATAATACTGATGCCTGATCAGGTACATGTGAAAGTCATTAATTTCAGTTATAATACATCTAACTTAGTTTGAATTTCATTTCTGTTCCTGTAACTTTGCTGTCCTCTGAAATGTTACTGGAGAACAAACATATAATCTGAACTGGACCTCCTGAAATAGTCTCACAAAAGCAAACTGGTTAACAACATCTTGCATGAAAATCAAGTCCTTGTGTATGACTAATATGATATGGTTTGTACATATGAGAAAAGTGAAAATCTCTAAATTACCTTTCTTCATCACTAACTATTCAATGGCAACATTATGGTGTGTGTGTTAAACATCACTAACTATTCAATGGCAACATTATGGTGTGTGTGTTAAATCAAACAGAGCATGAGTAGTTTAACTTGAGCTTTGGAGGAGGTGATTCTGATGATCCTCAAATGCTGACCACATTCAAGCATGATTTGGTTTTAGAATTCAATGCTTTCAAACCTTGCTGAACATACATTATGCTAGCACTATGAAAAATAAAACTATGGTGAAAAGAAACACGACTACCAATCCATATACAGTACACCGTGTGATATGTTTATTTTTTGCCCAAAATAAACATAATATAACATGATACCAGAACACTTCATTTCAACCATCTAACTATTTACTGAATATATGTATACAGAGATATGGGATATTCAGTAAACTCTGCTGTTCGCATTGTATTTTACCAATAACGGCACTTTGCACGATAACGTACAGTGAATACACTTGACTTGAGTATTCATAGTTTTCATACTCTTTCTCTGTACATTTAGCATTCATTTGCTCAGAGGTTGATGTGCTTGCTGCTTCCTGAGCAGCTCTTCTTTTCTCTGCCCTAGTGGACAGCTTCATCTTTTCTTTCGATAGCATCTTTTCGCGTTAAAACTGATTAAGTCAGTGTTTGTGTTGCAATTACTTATTACGTTTTCCTTAATTTTTCACTTAAGCTGGCACTTAAGTCTTCAATCTGCCTCAAGAATGATTTAAGATATGAAGAGGTAGAGGAAGTGATGGCGAAGGTGGTAGGGATGAGAAAGGCGCATGTACACATGTGTCACATGGCTGCCCTGCTGGCCGCTGCTGAGAGTTGATTCTACAATAAAATAAAACAAAAATAAAAAAAGGAATAACCTTGGAGGTCAATCATCACCCCGAAAGCAGATAATAGACGTCACATAGTATATGTGTACCAAATTTTAGGTCAATAGGTCAAACGGTTTACGAGCTACAGGTGATTTAAAATCCTGGACAGACAAATGGACAGCCATGGTACCGTATTATATATAAAGATAACAAAATATCCTGAAACCTGCTTAATCTAATTCAGAGTTTTAAAGATCCTGGACCTACCTCGACAGCATGATGTGAAGCTCCAAATATAGACAACAATAATGTACAGGATTCAAACCTACAACACACCACGAGACAGCTAACAACTATATCACCATGTCATCCACAGGTAATTGTTATCTTCCATAGTTTATACATGTGCTCTAATTCCATCTGAACTGGTGCGGTGCTGTGGTATCACCCATTGCATGGCTGCACTCGGGTCCGAATCTGGATCCTGAGTTGGTTTGTCGTGTGGTGGGTGCGGCGATGCACTGTATCAGTGTGTGCTCCTAACCTCATCCTACTCGTCTTTACAAAATACATACAATATTAAAATGTTAGAACAATCTAGACAAGAACCGGCCATTCAGCCCAACAAAGCTCATCAGTCATATCCACTTAATTTTTCCAAAATAACATCATGTCTAATTTTGAAAGTTCCTAAAGTCCTTCTGTCTGCCACTCTACAAGGTAGCTTATATGTACAGTTTGTAAACATATATAGATATTGTGACCAGTAGGGGGCATTGCAGTACCCCAAACATGAATAAACAGATACAAGTCCCATGTTCAAATTGATTTATTATACAAAATACTTTTCCATGTCTCAAAAAATAAACAAAACAAGTCTGACTTGCACTCCATCACAAGCCTACAACAAAAGAGTAAGCCTCACCACCTTCAGGCAG
Source organism: Polypterus senegalus (assembly GCF_016835505.1). Classification (NCBI taxonomy): domain Eukaryota; kingdom Metazoa; phylum Chordata; class Cladistia; order Polypteriformes; family Polypteridae; genus Polypterus; species Polypterus senegalus. The sequence goes on from NC_053169.1 coordinate 59,195,943, forward strand.
CATGGCCTCAAACTCAATATATAAAGTTACTGCCTTCATAATCCCAAAAGATGGGAAATATTAAAGGTCACAAATATCTAAGAGAGAGAGAGGGAAACCGTTAAAAAAGTCTGCCTCAAAAAACTTTAATAAATATATGTTTACTGAGTGAAGTCAAAAATATTGCACCAAAAAATGAAGGCAAGCATACCAAAAAGGGAAAACTATGAAGTAACCAAATCCAAAAACATAAATAGTACCTTAAATCAATAGCAGGGGATCCAAACCAGGAATTCCAAAATCTGAAAAAGCACAAACTTACCAAGACAGGAAAAAATCACAATGCGGAAGCAGCCATACATATAAATAGTGACTACGTCTGCTTAAATACTGCTAAGAGTGGTTTCCTAGCTGCAGTACTGTGTGGCCCTGCCCCCTGAGGCCCCATATAAAGAAGATTAGACAGAAAACAAAGAAAAATGATACTTACAAAATAATGTACACAGTAATATACAAATAACAATGTTTAATGAATAATAGACAGAAAGAAAAGCAACAACATAATCAATAGGACAATATCCATCCATCCATTATCTTAACCCCCTTACCCAAGGCAGGGATACAATGTCACTTTATGCTAACCCAGTACTATGCCTTATGATCCCTCCCTTTTAGGTGCTCTGGACATCAAATTTTCCAACCCAATCTTATACTGATTAACTATACTAATCTTTAATACCATCCATCCATCCAACTTCCAAAAAATATGGGTGAATGGATGGATCATTGGGCAAAAGGCAAAAACAAGCCCTCTGCAGGGAGAACACACACACATTCTGCTGGGTCAACTTAACAACACCAATCCACCTAGTCTGCATATCCTTGAACTGTGTGAGGAGCCACTGAAGCACCCAAGGGAAACCCATGTGGACACAGAGAGAACATACAAACTTCACACAAGTAGTACACAGGATGCAAACACTGGGCTCACCCAATAGTACAATTCACAAAATGATATTAAAAAGATATCAAAAAGTTAAATAAAAGAAAACATACTTGAGCCAGGAATGAGACCCTAGCTGAAACTTATTAGAAGGCATGCCTGTGGTGTGACATAGTGTCATAGCGCTTAGCACCCAAGGCTTGGCCTGAGCATTGCGTGCATATTTTTGCCCTCTCCATGTAGCTTTTCCCATTGGCACTCTAGTGTCTTCCCAGATTCCTGCAGGGTTGTTGATACAGTACTAAATAGACCCAGTAATCTTGCGTGAGGTTACAGTGTTAGTACCTGTCCAGAACTGGTTGCTCCCTTGCACTTGATGCTACTGGGATAGGCTCCAGTTTGTTTCACTCCTGTCTTGGAATAATTAACTTCAAAAATTGATTAATATGCAATATCGATGTGTCTTTACTACAAACAATTCACTGCACTATAAATGATTCATATGATGTAAACAATTACAAAATCATGTAACCAGAACAAGTAAAGTGACTGTTACACAATACCTAATTTAATTAGAATGTTTTTAGCTTTTTCTGGCAACATAAATTAGTTTCAGACAGATGTGTACAATTGTATTGATGACAAAGATTTTATATGATTGTAGTGATGGAATACCCAAGAAAGCAAAAAAATCAGTCAGGCTTTTGTTATGTAAAAGGCAGGGTGGCCTTGAAAACTGAGAAGCAGCATCTATTATATTTAGTGCAAAAATTTTCCATGTCACCCTGCACTTCCAATATGCATAAAAATCCAACACCCGTAGGGAAAAAAAAGTTTAACCACATTTTGCAGACTTTATTCACAACACATTATAATACTGTATATATATGATGGCTAAGTTTTAGGTGTTTCCATCAGCGTGCTTTTTTAAAGAAAGGGATAAGCTGCTTGAAATGCAATGAAAGTATTATCTTGAATTTTTAACAAGAGAGCCATTAGATGCATGTGCAAAGTTGGTTACTGTCTTACTCTATAGCATAATTTCAGATTGTTATGTTAGAAGTCAAGGCTTTATGTGAACTTCATTACCTTGGAATAAATCATTCAATATTTATAGTTCAATGGGCTTTTGTATGCTGTGGAATAGGCCATTATTAGTAAAAGTCAGCCAGTGCAAATGATTTTAGGGGGCAGTGGAAATATTTATTCATTCCTTGTTCAAACTGACAGTAAAAAATGTAACAAACAAAACAAAGGATAACTGCTTTCATTCAAATGACATTTCTTTGGAATGCAGTCTGAGTTTCTGGTAATTATTTTGAAGTTCCCGTTATTAGCTCAGTTTTTTTAATTAATTCTTTCAGTTCCAGTGTATAATATAGATGGTGTTGTGTTAAAAATGTAATCACAAAGAAATATTAATTGATTTCCATATGTGTGGTTTTATTCATGGTAACAGAAACATAGCAAATAATTCAGTAAGGGGATTAACTTCCTCAGATTGTTGCTCAAAGATGTCTAATTATGAAATACATGGGGTGGCAAACAGAAGAAAGAGCATATTTGATTCTGCTTTATTCTTGCCATCTGCCATTTTAAAAAATGAAATCAAGAATGATTGCGCATTGTTTTGCTACATCTTATTTTCCTGTGCTGAAATTTGTCTTTCTTTATGAAAATAAGATGTATTAAAAGATTGCATATTTGTAGACATTTTGAACGAGAGGGCTCCACTTTGTGTAGCAAGTTAATTTTCAGAATTAGTCTGGTGGTCCAAAAAAGCTCCAAAAATACATGCCTTATAGTAGCTTGAAGCTTATTATTATGCTACTGGGTTAAAAATTCATTATGAATTTTATGTTCCCAAATAATGGCATTTATGTGTCCTAACCATCCTGTTCATATCTTAGCCTTTATCAATGAATTCCTGCAGCGAATCATGGAGGAAACTGGAACCTTCTTTACTACCTTATGATGCTCTGATACATTTGCCTCAGATGAATTAACTCCTGGTGACTGGCCTTTTGGGTTGTGGCTGATGTACAAACATAAGGGAATCTCACAAGCAAGGACAGAGAAAAAACACCATCTTTCACCCATAATGTATAAAAGTTTATATTAAAATAGAAAAAACATTAGAAGGTAATATGGTTTAAAATTATAAATACAACCAGCATAACATTCAATATCACACGGTAGGATATCAAGTGAAGAATACATGGATTATGTGTGAGATGGCATCTTTAGAATAAATTCCAGTAAAATACTGGATGAAATAAGAGCAAAGCTTAGCACAATATTAAATTACATTACAAAATAATAAAATAATAGCAAGACATATTCCCATAAAACCTACAATAAAATGCTTTTATTTAGCATTGAGCAACAGAAAAGGACATTTTAATGTCAGAGAAAACAAATCTGTGCAAAGTGGTCTAAAGTAATTATAAATATAAAACAAAATATAATTAATCTTATAAGCATTTTACCCCCTCAAGTCAGTATCAATGTAAAAAAGTCAAAATAAATCCCATTTATTCAATGTTGTCATTATAAGACAATGTGAAAACATCCAAAGAGCTGATTATTTTTCATAGTACCTGTATCTCTTTTAATATTGATTAAAACTCAATTATGTTTATTTACAAAATACAGAGGGCATGTATATAACTATATATTTTGATATGAACAATTTTCTGTAGCTTTTCATTGTTAGATTTTTTTGTTTGAACGCTTCATCTTCTCTGACCATTGCTTTTCACCATTATTGGATGGGATGGGGTTGGGGTTGCGACTGACTTGATTGATTATCGCAGGAGTCAAAGCAAATATGAGTAATATTCATCAGTCATGTGGGCTTTTTGAAGTTTGTGATCAATATGGACTATACCATCAATAACTTGAAGAATTGTGTGTATGACCTTGCAGGCTCTCACTTGGACCTTGAAGTCTTTGAAACTGGAAACATCACCATGCTTCTATTATTTTTGATTGTTGTTTGTACTCTGAGTCAAAGTGATGTGTTCAAATACTGCTAACCAGCTACAAAGTACATTATGGATGTAATGAGAAGTCAAGTAAAAAGAAACCTTTTATTGGCTAACTAAAAACATTACAATACAGTATATAAGCTTTTACTTAGCCAATAAAAGGTGTCACGTTGACCAGTTACAAAATGCTTTTTACATGAGTCCCAGTCTGAAATCTTCACTCATGGTTCTTTTTTGAACTCTCCTTAAAATAAATGTTGATAATGCCATATTTCAGAATTTAATGTTCTGGGTAATGCTTTTTCTTGTTTAATTGATCGTGAACAATGACTTCAATTGACCCATAAGTAGTTTCAGCTGCCTTTGATATGCATCACCCACTGCTCTTTAATTGTCCTTAAATAGTTACTGAATCTGCGGTGGGCTGGCTCCCTTTCCAGGTTTTGTATCCTGCCTTGCGTCCTGTGCTGGCTGGGATTGGCTCCAGCAAACCCCCGTGATCCTGTAGTTAGGATATAGTGGGATGGATAATGGATGGATGGATAGTTACTGAATGGTACCAACATTTTCTCCCGTTGTTGTTATCAAAAGCCAACCAGACCTTGGGTTGTCTTCCAGACACATTCTGCTAAGGTTACATTTTTTAGCCCAACTCTTGACTGTGGTATATGAAGAGGCTGGTCTTGGTACATGTTGTCTTATCAGATTCATGCTCAAAATATTTTGATAATCCTTCAGAAATTTGACCCATGAAAATCTGTCAATGCACCCTGCAATGGACTTACACCTTGTCTTGGTTTGATTTCTGGCTTGGGTCCAAAATATGATAGGATAAATTCCCATTGCGATCATGATCTAGACAAAGCAGGTTTGAGAAGGTTAAGTTACTATCATGCATGTAGTTCTGGTAAATCACATTTGTCTCAGTTACTTCTGGCCATGTTTCATAGATAAGTACTGTATAAGTTTGTGACTCTGCCAAATATATATTTTCTGTTTCACATGGTGATGGAAACAGATACACATCTTGATGAAAATTTTGTTTCTCTAGACACACTGAACAAGTTTTATTTATTTTTATTGAATTTCTTTAAAGTTACTAAAAGTTGTGGAGTTAAATTATTAGCAACCAAAAATAAAGTTTTAGTTCTGAAGAGGAGCTGTATATACAGTATTTGTGTTCATTATACAAAATTTGTTGAATGAATGTTGATGGAATTGTTATGTAGTTGGGGTATAAGAGTGACAAGTGAGGTTAGACAACATGCTGTTCAAACTTGTATTTAGCAACTCTATTGTATGTACTATTGGGTTATACTTTGTATACTGAAAGCCTTACCTAAAAACACCTAAAAGATAAAAAAATGACATTGAGATACCTTTTTTTTTCCAAGAAGACCATACAATTTCTTGTCATCTCATTGCAAAAAATGATCAAACCTCAAATATTTCAAATGTTTTTGTGCAGAAACAGATAATGTGAAACTTCCATCCATTGTCTACAAGGAAATTTAATTGGCCAAAGCCTATCCTTGGCACACCAAGTAGAAATCAGGAATCATCTGGTGTGTAAGGAGAGAAAATGATTCTATGCATGCAAAGAAGCCAATAGAAATTATTGTTATAGTAGTAAATATCCAAACACAGGCATTATCTCTATGAAATTTCTATGAAAGTCCTCTCAACATCTATGTAGATATCTCTCTGGGTGCTCTGATTTTCTCCCACATCTACTGTATATGAGATATAGGCAGGTTAACTTTAAAATAGCTCCATATGTGAGTGAGTGCATTTTGGTACCTGAGTGCACCCAGTGATGGATTTTTACCACCTCCACCAATTTTATCGGCTCATTTTCTCTACTGTTATTTTTCTTCCTCTACTCCATTTTCAACAGGTCTTATGTCAATTCTAATATTAATTAAACACTATATATAAAATGCTAAGGTTTGTCTTTCTAGCATACAAAAAACCTATGAACCACTAGGCCTTGAACCTTGATCTTGGTCTTAACTGAGAGCTTATACTGTGCTATACATAACACAGTCCCAGAATCATTTACGCGTGCTACCTCAGCCAACCAATTGGTCTTTGGATCCTTCTGACGGCATGCGGCATTGCAGCCACACACTATCACTAACAAGAAAACAACAGTGGGATGGGCATGAGGCATTGCTGATAGGAAAAGAATCATAATGACATCTGCTATGAGTGAAGCAGCTTGCAAAACCTGATTACATAATAGCACAAAAAACAATGACAGCCACTCCTTCTGTTGCACTGATCCTGCTGGTACTTGTCAACTGCCGGCACTGGCACTGCTGAGCATAAGACAAATTGCAGAAGCTCATTACGTGATTCCAAGAGAATTACAACTCCACAATGCAAAAGTTATCAGGAATTGCAACTTTTTTACAGGAAACAAAATGAAAAGGGGACATGTCTGCTGACTGTGAAGTAAACTGAAGAAGCCTATTACATGATAGGAAGAAGAAGATGAAGCTCCAGCATCATCTGCCCTTCAAGAACATGCAGTGTGGTAACTTGCTAGTACTCATGCACTAGGGCTGGAACCTCAATCTTGGGAGGACCAGAGGTCTGCATGTTTTCCAGATGTTATAATTTGTTTACACTAATAAGTAAAACTGCTCTGTTCAACTGTGTGTTTAGTTTAATTTGTGCCTTTTATTTACAGAAATATTATATCTTAAAACTCTATGTAAGAGCTGTAAATATATGCAAGTGCCCTGAGCTAGTACTCAGTCCATCCATCCATTTTCCAACCCGCTGAATCCGAACTCAGGGTCATGGGGGTCTGCTGGAGCCAATCCCAGCCAACACAAGGTGCAAGGCAGGAACCAATCCCGGGCAGGGCGCCAACTCACCGCAGGCTAGTATTCAGTGAAGAACACTATTTAAAAGTAACTTGAATTCAATCCAAATAACTTAATTAATTGATCGATCCTACAATCTTGAACTGGAATTTATTCAAAATGCATACATGGTAGTTTAATTATTATGCCTTAAAAAGTAAATATTAAGAATTTTAAATGAATAAATTTCCTTTACTTATTTAGTGAGAGAAAAAGTACATTGTACTGAGACGTATTGGTGCAGAAAAGAGATGTACTGATGTGCTGGTGTCATCCTTGCAAATGAATGAGAAGCGGTTGAGAATTTTGTATTCTGTGGTGTGAGAGTTAATTAAAAGATATACAGTGGAACCTCGGTTCACAAACGTCTCGGTACACGTACAACTCGGTTCACGACCAAAAAGTTCGCCAAACTTTTGCCTCGGTTCACGACCACACACTCGGTATACGAACAGCCAGTTTCCCTTTCGGTTTGTGTGCGTCGATGATTTCTGCACATGTTGCATTGTTCTCGGTCAGACGTGCTTGCCTGCATGCGTGTGCCTGCCTGCGCGTGCCTGCCTGCCTGCCTGTGTGTGCCTGCCGATTACTGTATTTAAGCACGTGTTGAGCCGCTCCCTGTTCATTGTTCTCAGTCAGACGTGCGTGCTTTACCTGTGATATCTTTGTGCACTACAGTATTTCGTGAGCTTTTGCAGTTAACCACAGCTTCTAAGCAAGTGAAGAGTGGTGAGAAGAAAGTTTTGAAAATTGAAATCGAAGTAAAGAAAGAAATTATTGAAAAGTTTGAGCTTTGCGTTCGTGTTACTGATCTTGCCGCAGAGTACAAGAATCAAAATCTACGATTTCGACTATTCTAAAGAAGAAAGAATCTATTAAAGCAGCCGATGTTGCAAAAGGTGTTACAGCGTTAACCAGGCAGAGGCCTCAAGTGCTGGAAGAGGTGGAAAAACTGTTGCTAGTGTGGCTGAACGAGAAACAACTTGCAGGGGATATCGTAAGTGAAGCGATGTTATGTGAGAAAGCCAGGAAGATTCATGGCGATTTGCTGCAAAACTATCCTTCTACGAGTGCCGAAAGTGAGGAATTTAAAGCCAGTAGAGGAAGGTTTGAAAAGTTTCGCAAAAGAAGTGGCATTCATAGTGTGGTAAGGCATGGAGAGGCTGCTAGTTCCGACGCTGAAGCTGCGAAAGAATTCGTGAAAATTTTCACATAATTAGTGAAGGTTGAAGGCTACATCCCGCAACAAGTCTTCAACTGTGATGAGACCGGATTGTTCTGGAAGAGGATGCCGAAGAGGACCTACATTACCCAGGAAGAGAAGGCTATGCCCGGCCATAAACCAATGAAGGACAGGTTAACCGTTTTGCTGTGTGCTAACGCTAGTGGCGATGTAAAAATCAAGCCGCTACTTGTTTACCAATTTAAGAACCCTCGTGCTTTCAAGCAGCACAATGTAAACAAAGCCAGACTGCCTGTGATGTGGAGGGCAAACACAAAGGGGTGGGTCACAAGCACCTTGTTTTTGGAATGACTGCACGAGGCTTTCGCTCCTGCCATGAAGCAATATCTCGAAGAGATTAACCTGCCTAAAAAATGCCTTCTTCTGATGGACAATGCACCGGCACACCCTCCAAATTTGGTTGACAATATGGTCGAGTAGTGCGAATTTATTAAGGTCATGTTCCTCCCCCCCAACACGACTCTTCTTCTGCAGCCCATGGACCAGCAGGTTACTTCAAATTTCAAGAAACTGTACACCAAAGGACTATTCACCAGGTGTTTCAATGTGACCGAGGAGGAGACGTCTTTGACCCTGAAAGAGTTCTGAAAGAACCATTTTAATATTGTTCATTGCATCAGCCTCATTGATAAAGTCTGGGAAGACATCACACACCACACATTGATCTCGGCCTGGAAGAAACTTTGGCCTGAATGTGTTCCTGAACAGGTTTTAGAAAGCTTTGAGCCTCCTGTTGTGGATGAGATTGTGTCCATGGGCAAGAGCATGGGTCTTGAAGTGGACAATGAGGACATCGAGGAGCTGGTCCTGGATCACAAGGAGGAGCTGATGACGGAAGAACTCACTGAACTCCAGCAGGAGCAGCTTAGGTTGCTCACCGAGTAGCAGTCTTCCGGGGAAGAAGAGGAAAGGACGGTTATAAAAAGTGATGCGATAAAAGCCATCATGGAAAAATGGAACTAGTGCCAGGATTTTTTTGAAGAGAACCACCCTGACAAAGCGGTTATGAACAGAGTGATCAACATAATAAACGACAATGTCGTCTCGCATTTCCGAAAAATTTTAATGCGTAGGAAAAGGCAAGTCACATTAGACCGCTATTTCACTAAGTCTGATCCACCAGCTAAACAGCTAAAAACACCATAAACCCAAGAAATCACAACAGAGAAAACATCTGAAGGAAAACATCCCTCCATCGCGGAGCCGGACTCTTCCTCAAAACTGTAACCTCCTCTCCACCCAGTTCCTCCTCACTTCATGCCAGAACTCGACTCATGCAAGGTTAGTTTTCTTGGTGGTTTATAGTTTTTGCATTACGGATTTTTCAAAAGTTCATTTTTCAATTCGTAGCGTGATTTGTTGCAATGTTACTTTTCTCTTTTTTCAAATGTTCATTTTTTTCCCTGTGCTTAAAACTCATTAAAGAGTGTTTACATGGACTTGTTCATAGCGTGATTTGTTGCAATGTTACTTTTCTCTTTTTTCAAATGTTCCTTTTTTTCTGCTGTGCTTAAAACTAATTTAAAAAAAAGTGTTTACAGCGATCAGGCTATAAGGCTATTAGCATGAACTCCTGCGATGTTACTTTTTTTGGTTGCTTGTGGTTGGTTTTTAAATATATTTGGATTTGTTCTAATGTTCCTTTTTCCGCTGTGCTTAAAATTCATTTTAAAAAAAGTGTTTACAGTGATTGGGCTGTAAGGCTATTAGCATGAACTCCTGCAATATTACTTTTTTTGGTTGCTTGTGGTTGGTTTTTAAATTAAAGTTCGGATTTGTTCAAATGTTCCCCTCTGTTCTGAGAGAGAGAGAGAAATGCTGCTGACAGAGGGGGAGAATGCATGCTGCAGACAGAGAGAAAGAGAGAGCGAGCGAGCCTGATCGTGTAGCTGAGCAGGGAGCCTGGGTGTTTTGTATCAGTGTTATTCAATGTTTTTACATTAGTTTACTATTACACTGTGCATTCTATGGTGTAATTAACTACATTTGCTGCTTAATCTTTACATATATTTACATATATATTTACATACTTTTTGTACGGCCTGGAACGGATTAATTGTATTTACATACAGTCCTATGGGGGAAATTGATTCGGTTCACGGCCAACTCGGTTTACAACGAGAGTTTTGGAACGAATTATGGTTGTGAACCGAGGTTCCACTGTAGTTTGCTCCTAAAAACTTTGTGTTTTGGTTGTCATTATAGATCCATGCAGGAATTTTTAAAGCTTCTTTTCCCTTATAAGTGTTTGTTTGCTTTTTTTTTTTCACCTGCACAGGAGCAAAATCAGCTGAATGTTTGCAGAAGAGTTTGAAAAAGTTACTTTTTACTTGTACTTGTTAGATGTAGTTAGCAAATAATTTCTAATAATTTAATAATAATAATAAAATTTGTATTTTATTTGTATTTAACTAGTGTTAGCGAGGCAGGACAGTAAGCAGCAGTCGACATAATAGCGATTCCTTAGAAGGAAAAAAAAGACTTCAAAGCAGTAAAGAGAAGGGCTCAGCAGTACTTAGGCAGGCAACAAGCGTTAAAGTGCTGTTCAGGCACCAGACAGGTAGAAATAGCAGGGTCACAGTCACAAGCAGCAAGGTAAATGAGTACACACTGTCCAGGGGCGTCAACCCCAGAATTGGAAGTGTCAAACAGTGGAGCACAAGAGCAGGAGTGTTTAGAAGTAATCAGTGACTGTTTTTTAAAACAGTGTGTTAAAGCACCAACGAGGGGTGAAGCCTGTCTGGATTTACTATTTTGTAATAATCAGTGTAGAAGTGAGGGTGTAGAGGTGATTGAACAATTGGGGTCAAGTGATCATAATACAGTATAATACAGTTCTGTGTTTTGGAAGAGTGCAGATCTTCAGACTAAAACTGTTAAGTTTAACTTTTGTAGGGCAATTTTGAGCAGATGGGACAAAGTGTAAGAAGGATGGACTGTTAAAGGCTTTTAAGTGCTGAGACAGCTCAGGAGCTGTGGAAGAGGTTTAAAAATGATTTACATATAATGCAGGACAGGTACATACCTAAATTTGGAATTAGTGGGAAATTTATTAACACACTGTATAATATTTCTTAAACAGTTGAAAAACTACCTGAAAAGGAAAAAACAGCTGTATAAGGTGTATAAGACTAATAAATGCAGTGTGAATCATAGGGCGTATAAGAATGTGAGGGCAACCATTAAGAAGTATATTAGGGAGTTTAAAATGCAGTTAGAGAGAAATATAGCAGTTAAGGTGAAAGATGACCCAAAGATAAGATAATATGTACCCTCAAGTTCTTAAGGAGGTTAGGTCAGGTCAGATCAGGTTGGGGAGCATGCACTGGTACAATGCATTGCTGCACCCACCATACAACAAAACAGCTCAGGATCTTGGTTGGCAACCCTCCAGGCAGACACGCAGTCCAGTCCCACCCTCCAGAAATGACTATCTGCCACAGCTAGGTGTTACGTGGGCATTCTCTTGGCCTGGTCCAGTCACATGGGTCCTCAACAATGAGGATCCTGAGAGCCAGATCACCGTCTGGGAATTGTGCCACATGGCCATAGTGCCGTAACTGATGCTTCCTCACAATGCAGGTAATGTGCCTTATTCGGGACTCCATGAGCAACCACTCATTCAAAACAAAGTAAAACCAGCGATACCCAAGACACAGTACCAAAAGAGTTAAGTGTTCGTCTCAGGTCACTGGATAGCGTTCATGTCTCACAACTATATAGCAAGACAGGAAGCACCCGGTCTCTAAAGACTTGGACCTTCATCCTTTTGCATAAATATCGGGTGCCACACACACCTTTCCAGGGACATCATGACCCCCACATGCTCTCCCAATCCGTCTACTGACTTCATAGGAAGAGTCACCAGAGAAATGAATGTCACTGCCAAGATAAGTAAACCTCTCGCAGACAGACACACTACTGATGGTGGTGCCTAAGAGGTATTAAAGGCCTGGATCTTGGTTTTTATGCAGGACACTAAAAAACCCAAAAACTCAGATTCCTCGCTGAGAGCCCCAATCAGAGCCTCCATTGACTCTGCGAAGATCATAGCATCATCACCAAAGTCAAGATCAGTGAAAATTTCTTTACCAACAGATGCCCCACAGCCGCTGGACCACACGGCCTTGCCCAACGACATGTCCATGCAAGCACTGAACAGAATAGGAGCAAGAACACACCCCTGATTAACCCCAGATTCAACTGGGAAAAATGCAGAGGTTCTGCCTCAACTCTGCACAGCACTCATAGTACCAGTGTACAGGCTGGCCATGATATTCAGCAACCTTGAGGTGATCCCGTGAAGTCTCAGGATGTCCCACACGGCAGCTTAATCAAACTGAGTCAAACACTTTAGGAAAATCAACAAAGGCTACAAAGAAACTCTGCCGATATTCGCATTTGCGCTCCACGAGAACCCTCAGTTCCAGGATGCAGTTGATAGTGGACTTCTTAGGCATAAAACCAGACTGCTCCAGTCGCTGGTAGGTGAGCAAGTGTTCACAGATCTTATTGAGGATGACCCTAGCAAGGACCTTATCCAGCACTGAGAGCAGTGTGATCCCTCTGTAATTGTCGCAATCCATGTGATCATCCTTCCTTTTCCAGATAGGGATGATAAGTCCCGTTTTCCAGTCAGTTGGGATGACACCCATCTTCCACATGGGAGCAAAGACTACTTGCAATGCCAGAAGGACTGTTTTACCATCAGCCTGGAGAAGTTCACCCTGGATACCACAGATCCCTGCAGCCTTCCCTACCCTCAGCTGGTTCACCACCTGTACAATCTCAGTGAGTTTGGGTGGTCCACAGCTAATTGGAGGATCAGCCTCAAGAACCATGGACCCAGATATATCCAACATACTAGCCAGAGGATCAGCTTTAAACAGCTGCTCAAAGTAGCCAGGCCAGTGGGTCACAAGTGTAGTGTCATCTGTAAGGACTGTTTCATCTGCGACTCTCCAAGGGTCAGATTCAGATGTGCATAATGCTTTGATTCCTCTGTAAGCAGGACTTGAGTCACTAGACCATAGATGGTGTGTCATCTAATCACAGATTCCTCTAACAAATGTCTCCTTATCTGCCCTCAGAGCCCTCCCATCTATCCTTCTCAGTTCCTGGTACAGACCAGAGTTGCCATCAAGACGTGCGCTGCGACTCCTCTCAATGATCTCCAGAGTGTCCTGCAAGATAAAACACCTCCTTCTGGGAACACTCATAACACCAAGAGAACCCTCAGTCACCTTCAGGGTCTTGTCATGGATGGTCTCCCGCATCAAATTAGGATCAACAGTCACACTCAAAACCGTAAGTTTCTCACATAAACTGGATGCAAACTCATCAGAAACATCCTGATCTTGGAGTCTAGCTAAGTCCAGCCTCATTTTTCTACTAGGTGGTAACCTACAGAACCTAAACTGGATCTTCAGAGTAGCAACAACAAGTCTGTGGTCAGAATTTACAAACTGGGCAGTTCTGTAGACCCTGCAGTTTTGAAAGTGCCACCAGGATCTGCCCACGAGGATGTGATCAATTTCCCTCAACACACCATCAGTATTGGAGTACCAAGTCCAACAATGCTGTTCAGGGTGTTGAAACCAACCTTTTCCAAAGTCCAGGAACATAGATCCACTTTCACCACGGTCATCACACCCATGGGGATGGAGACAATCCTCATAACCAACCCTGTCAGTGCCAGTGGTTGCATTGAAGCTACCCATGACCAGAGGAGGAGGTTAGTGAATACATGCATAAACCCTTGATGCATATTTTTAGGAAAGTCACTATACACTGGGGAAATTCCTATGAACTGGAATATGACAAATATTACCCTGTTATATAAAAAGGGTGACTGGGTATATCCAAGCAACTATAGGCTAGTAAGCTTAATGTGCATCACAAGTAAATTATTGGAAGGAGTTATTAAGGATACAATTGACCAACACATGATAAGAACAGTGAAATTATTGAACAGTCAGCCCTGGTTCAGAAGAGGGAAGACATGTTTTACCAACATGCTGGAATTCAAAGTGGAGCATATGATATTTTTAATCTTGACCTTCAAAAAGCATTTGATAAGGTGCCAGTTAACAGTTTGGGCATTAAACTAAAAGAAGTGGGAGATTAGGGTGTTGTTTGTAGATGGAGGTAACATTGGCTCAGGCACAGAAAGCAGAGGGTTTTAGTACAATCTTAATCCTGATACTCTATATGTTCAATCTCCTCAAAATAACTATTCATGGTGGCTCTAAAATCGGTACTGACCCCTACTCTCTTTTCTGTTTCTTTTTCCGGTTTCTTTGTGGTGGTGGCCTGCGCCACCACCACCTACTCAAAGCTTCATGATGCTCTAACAATGACGGACGGATTAAAAGGCAGAAGTCTACGTGACCATCATCATCATCAAACCATTCCGTGAGAACCCTAAATCCAAAGAGGACTGTTTCATTTATGTTAGGTAGAATGCCCAGAGGGGACTGGGCGGTCTCATGGTCTGGAATCCCTACAGATTTAATTTTTTCTCCAGCCGTCTGGAGTTTTTGTTTTTCTGTCCCCCCTGGCCATTGAACCTTACTCTTATTCGATGTTAATTAATGTTGATTTATTTTGTTTTATAATTGTGTCTTTCATTTTTCTATTCTTTAATATGTAAAGCACTTTGAGCTACTGTTTGTATGAAAATGTGCTATATAAATAAATGTTGTTGTTGTTGTTGTTACAAGTAACCCTATCAGAATTAGCTGACTTTAAATGTTGTGTTCCACAGGGTCTGGTTTTTAATATATAAATGAATTGGATAGGAATTAAAGTAACAAGCTGGTCATGTTTGCAGATGATACCAAGCTAGGGAGATTGGCAGATAATCTAGAATCCGTTGAATCATTACAGTACATCATCATTACAGAGGGACTTGGACAGCATGCAGGTATGGGCAGATTTGTGTCAAATGAAATTTAATGTAAGTAAATTTTGTAGCGGGTGCCACATGTGCTACTGTCTCGTTGTTGGTTTGCAGCTCCTTTCGTAATGTAAAGTATTACATGTAGGAAGTAACAATGTTAGGTTTGAATACACAATGGGAGGTCTGAAAATTATGAGAAGGATTTAGGAGTCATAGTGGACTTGACACTATCAACTTCCAGACAGTGTTCAGAGGCCAGTAAGAAGGCTAATAGAATGCTAGGTTATATAGCATGATGATGTGTGGAATACATGTCCAAGGAGGTTATCCTCAAGCTTTATAATACACTGAGAAGTAGTACTGTGTACACTTTTGGTTTCTAGGCTACAAAAAGGACATAGTTGCGCTAGAAAGAGTGCAGAGAAAAGCGACTAGGCTGATTCCAGGGGTACAGGGGATGAATTATGAGAAAATATTAAATGAGCTGAGGGCTTTTTAGTTTAAGGAAAAGAAGATTAAGAGGAGACATAATTGAAGTGTTTAAAATTATTAAGGGAATCAGTACAGTAGATCAAGAGTGCTATTTTAAAATGAGTTCATCAAGAACACAGGGATACAGTTGGAAACGTTTTAATGGTAAATTTCACACAAACATTAGGAAGTTTTTCTTTACAGAGTGAAACAGACAGATGGTATAAGCTACCAGGTATAGTAGTGTGGTAGACAGTAGGACTTTAGGGACTTTCAAAACTAAACTTGATGTTATTTCAGAAGAATTAAGTGGATAGGAACAGCAAGCTTTTTTGGATTGAAAGGCCTGTTCTCGTCGCCTGTTCTCATCTAGATTGTTTTAATGTACTAATGTTAATTTTATTCTATTACAGGCTTTCAATGTAGGATTCAATTTGGATGGGAAAACTACACCATCAAAGGGCTTTCTAGAAATATCAGTCAGCCTAAAGTATAAGTGCGCGGAAATTGAGTTACTCATGCACAACAAATGGACAACAATTCAATATTAAAGTGACAGTGGCTGGGCTGTGAACTGAAGCCAAGTCCAAGCTGATGTGAGTATCATTGCTAGCTACTGTGCTACTACACCACAATGAACCACTAAAAAATATGAATGTACATGTTAATCTAATGGCACATGCCAATACATTGTTATTTGATCATCTTAAAATTCTTATTACAGGAAAGTTATAAAGGTGAAAAACAATAAGTTGTTTTTGAGAATAATAAAAAAGCATAGTTGCAACCAGGTGTCTTAAGTTTAACCTTGTTAGTGTTACATTTTGTCTCAAAAAAACATGTAAAACGAGTTGCATTTTTTTGGCTTGAAAAATGATTTTTATTAAATCTCATGTTTCTACTGTAAAATGTGCAAAACACTAAAAGTACAAAGTCAGAAGTGCAGAAAGTATAACAATAATAATATAAAATAAATAATAATAATAATGATGCTAATACCATATATACTGTCAAAATATGTTTCTTTATGTAGTATATCTTTGAATGGGAAAACTGCTTAGGTGTACAGTCACTTACTTGACACTGTTCAGGACAATTGTATAACAGCATAACAGGATAATAACTGTTTTCATCACGTCACAATCAAGAAAAAACTTCAAATAAGGATATGCCCCACAAAATCAAAACGAGGTGGTGCTGATTTATTTGAAACAGGGTCATCAGAAACCCAAATGCAAGTGCCACTTTCAGATTTATCAAAATCACTTTTGATTTCATTGTAAAATTTTAGTTTCACTGCCTGAAAACAGATTCACTTTGTCATCACTGCTGAAGAGAGGCTTCTCAACATCACTGTTAAAAGCATGCAACACCTGGGCTGCTGAAAAACGTTCTTACAAGATGCCATTATGAGGATAGGAGAAGATGCATCTACTCCGTTGCCCAGGTAATGTCCGGGCCTGATGCTTACGTAAGACTCAACTATGCCATTGCTTCAGTAACACTCTGGACTAACGCTGTTAGCACTTTTAAAGACTGAGGAATCCTCATATCTAACAATTACGTAAGACATGCCTATACAGTCGTCCAAGTAACGCTCATGTGAGACATGCCTCTACACATACTTGAGTGACACTTAGGATAATGCTTTTAGTACTGTTTTTTTAGCCCGAGTGATGCTTAGGGCTAACGCTAATGAGATTAACTTTCAGATATAAGTAAAATTAATGCTTCTCATTCTTCTCCTGGGCCTTATGTATAAACAGTGCATACACACAGAAATGTTGCGTAAGAACTTTTCCACGTTCAAATCACGATGTATAAAACCTACACTTGGCGTAAAGCCACGCACTTTTCCACAGTACCTCATACCCTGTCGTATGCAAGTTCTACGCTCGGTTTTGCAGACTGGCGGCACCCAGTGTCAAAGCAGTGCTATCTTCCTGTGTGGTTACTTTTTTTTTTTCCTGACGCGGCTTTATAAATACACTGAAACTAATCACATGTAATGCATCTGATTGTAATTGACTTGTAACAATATAATGGTCCAGGGAATAGCCATAGTATTCCAAATACCACAACTGCTTTAGCGTTGTTACTCTTACTGCACCTTCTTCTTATTCTTCTTTCAGCTGCTCCCGTTAGGAGTTGCCACAGCGGATCATCTTTTCCCATATTACTCTCACTGCACCACTCGGAGTATTTATATCATTGTATCTGAATGTGAATCACAGCTGCAGCTGATCAGAAAGAGAATTATCGATATACAGCATCAAGCCAACGCTGTCTCAGCCATGGCAAAACGTTTCAAAGCCTTTCCTGTACAGACCTCGCGGTTCAGAAACAGTTTCATCCCAAGAACTTTAAATGCATTTAATCAATTGCTCCTTGTAGAACTGTTTGTACTTATAAGTACTGTACAATCATCCCACTGTAAACTTGCACTACAGTTATAATGTTACACAACCTGAGCCACTTTATAAAGCGCGTATTTATATATGATGACGATATCATTTTTAAGATGAAATGCAGCAGAATATGTTTATTATATTATGCAGATAAAACTTTAACTTCATTTAAATAATCTATATTCTTCACTGGGACTGGCATGAAGGATAGAATAATTAAACATGTACTACGAAGATATTTCAATGTACCTTAAACGTTTTGAAGAATCTGCGCTCTAAGCATACAGATGGCTTAACGTGTATTACAGAGCTGATTGTGTGGCAATCGGAGAAAGAAAAGCAAGAACTGCATGGGCGGCCACGCCAATACATATTGAATATAAAACAGAAAGAGAAAATAACGACACAGCTAAAAATGCAGCGGCAAATTTCGACAAAAGTTAAATGCTTGTGTCATGAGCACGAGGCTAGTGTCTGCAACGGACGTGGCCATCCGCCGTGCATAAGCTACCTCACTGACATTGGTGGGCGAAGGAGCCACCGATTCTTTTTCTGCCCAGTGCCACCACAAACCTAGAGCCGCCCCTGATACTGCTGCAATAAATAATTTCATCGATGGTCGTGCACAATCGCTGTGCTGGAAAACCCATGTTTAATAACGTGCTTTAACTCCTATCATAATGAAAATGATATCATGTATACATCTCAGTATTTTAGTTATTCAGAGAGCTGTAATATCACGAACGTAATGGATTCTGTGTCCAGTTGGAGGAAGAAAGCCGGTTTAAGAAGCAAGTAGTTATTCACACACATAGAGCACATAGAAGATCACATACAAAACAAAGCATTTAACGTGTTACTCTAATTACGATGTGATTTGAGAAACTGGTTAATTAACTGATTTTAAGATGAAGTTTATGATGTTCTACTTTAATGACAAAATAAACTACATGAAAAAGTGGAAATTTCTAGATTGAAGTTGACATTTCGTGCTTTTTCCCACTGTTTGCCTTTTTTTTTCTCTGTACCCTAATAAGCTTTCATATGACACTCAGACAGTGGGCTATGACTCCCCTTTTCACGGCGACTTTGATATCTGACAACTTCTTTTTTATTTCCGGCACTGCGCGACATTGTGAACGTGAGCTTTAACAAGTTTCTCCGACACGCTATGTCACTTGATCAACTTCCTTTTGTTGATTATACTACTGTTTAAGTCAACAAATAGTATGTTTTTCCTTTGCCTCCAATTGGTATTCACTGAACTTCTTCTATTTCCCTCTGTGCTTTTCCCATTGTCTTTTCACAGAAGGCTGAGGTTAAGGGCTATTTATATTGATTTGCATATTCAAAGAGGCGTCATTCTGGGAGGAATTGGGGCGGGACAGCACGCGCGTGCACGAGCGTTACTTTTATGGAGTGGAAGAACGCGGAAGTTGGAGTACGCACAGATTTCTGCATCTGGATTTTTCTGTGCGTAAGCACATTTCAGCTTTTGTGCTTACGTCATGTCACAGTGCGAATTCTACGCACGGCGTTATCCATGAGGCCCCAGGTCCTGGAGAATAGAGAAAATGTTAACCCTCTCATAAAAAAAAAAAACAATTGAAACAAATCTAAAAAAGTAAAGGAGGATAAATTTCAAGTCATGTGCTATGTTTATTGTCACTCCCCTTATCTGACTTTTCTTAATCTGATTTTTTGCTGTAACATGTCTTGGTTTTTATACCACAGATTTTGTATCTAAACAGTTTTCTCTCTGAAGACACATTTCTTCTCACATGGTTCTGAAAGAATTTTAAAAGTTGCATTGTGCAAGTGTGCCTGTGTAATAAAGCATTTAGCTGATGGCTGTGCCTTTGCTCTCTTCACTACAACATTACTCTGTAGTGGCTGCATTTATCAATACATATCTGTGTAATCATTGACACCAAATGAGGCAGAAAAAAAGTGAAATCAATTGAAAAGCTAATGCGATTTCTTTTTTAATCATAAATTTCACTAGTACATTTTGCTATGAGGTGAGTCTACCATGCTGGTTATCATGGGAGGCAAGCCTTCCCTGCACACAAGTGTGGTAAACATCTAATTTCGCTCATGTACCCAAAATGTTGGCTAATATGCAGACACATTCCGAGTAATGACCATAATAACATTTTCTTAAGTTGGAAATTGACTGTTTTATATCATGGAGAAATTAATGGCTGATGGAATTGTAGGTATTTAAGAACATTTTAGTAATATTTAAGAAAATTGGATTGCTGATGGTCTAGCATCACATTATTCTTTTTCCCATTTAAAAAACTGGGAAATTGATTTTCTGTGTCAGCTTTTGGGTGATAATGGATGACTGTAAAACGTTCTAATGTGTGTTTGTTGTGTAATATTTTACAATTGCAATGCACTTTTTAGGATTGGTCCCTTCCTTGCACCAAATACACCTCAAATAGGACCTCTCACCCATTGAAAAGAACTAAGCAGATTAGAAGGTAAATGGAAAGTGTAAAATTGAATAAAAAGGGATGAATTGATTTTACAATAAGGAATTATTATTATTAAAGATCAGATACTAGGATTGTTCTCCTTTGCTCAGTAATATCCGATTTGTTCTCAAAAGCAAGCTTTGAAATAGAAATCAGTAGGAAATGTGAGTGGTAGTGCAGATACAGTGCCAAGGAGTTTTACAACAGGCATACTGACCTTACAACTAGTTACCAAAGGTGATTTAATTATTGATGCTCTGCAGCTCCTATGTAAGGCACTTTGTCTTTGATATAAGGTTACCGTTCTTACATTTGAAACTGTCTGACTTGCTTTTAAAATTGTCTTTCTTTTAACCTCCTGTAGAGGAGCAACAATAATAATGAAATACAGCTACAGTAAAAAAAAAAAAAAACACAGAAAATATCAAGGAGTTTTTTCATGTCTCATTTAAACATACTTTTTTTCAATATCAATTTTGGTTCCTTTATCCTTCTTTCTATTTGCTAAACATTAATTGTGGCTCTTGCCTGCTGCCCTTAATATTCCCATCTAATTATGCCACAATAAATCTCTTTCAAGTCTGCGTGCCAGCAGTTGTGGGATATGTGAGCAGCTCTCACAGCAGCCATGTGCCTGTCAGTCAAGTGGGCCTCAGCTGCAGTTCGCAATAGTGAATATTAGACTCCCGCTGGGATGAATCTCCCATTCTCCCCACTCCCATTGCTGTCTCTGATGGTACCACTGGGCATCTACCTGTTATCTTAATCTGGGATTTTCTTTTACAAATGCTGTTATATATTAATTTATATTCTTTAATAGAGAAGAAGATTAAATGGACAAATAAATCATTTTAACCATTTCATCGACATGAGATCAGGTGGAATAATGTGATGGTGTTGAAAAACGCACATAAAAACACATACAGTACATTGTGAACAAAAGTACATTATTCATTGAAGAATCTTTTTGTTCAGTTCAGTTAGTTAGATGTCCTCTTGTGCAGAATATTCACAATCCACCCATTCATTTTTTGAAAATTAATCTAGCGAATCTAGGATCCAGAGAACAGAGGATAGAAACCAGTCCTGTTGAAAAAGCCAGTTAGTTCAGTTATGCGTTTAGAGTTTTGGAAGTTGTAGACTCCAATTCTCCATATGAAAAGTATGAATCTGCTTATTTTAATGTTTTTTTTTAAAGTATTCTTATCATACTACCATTTTGTTTGTTACTATTGATAATAGAGGTTGTGTGAAGAAAGTAATTTTTTATGTATTTTTCAAATATGTTTTCTATATTTTTAAATATATACATTATATCCATATCTGTACTGCTACAATCTCCCTTGTCAAAGGGGTGGTCAGTCGGGCTTTGGCAGCTTGACCCTGATCGCCCTATCGGTGTTCAGCTGCAGGATCTGCTTCATCTTATCCAAGACTGGTTCCGAGGAGATGCCTTTAACTGCATAGTGGAAAATGTCACTATCGACACAGGGCTCTCTAGGATAGCTGAAGAGCTCCGGGATGAGTTGCTATGGCACGATATTGACTCGCTGAACGTCTTGGCTTGTAGATTGGAAGGCGCCCAGGGTGACTAGAAGCAGGGAGGATGCTCTTGTCCTAGACCTCCTCAGCCACCCAAGCCCCTTCTTGCGGGCAATCGCTGCTCCTTCTTGGCTCAGCCACATACATATATGTATTTTACACATCATACAGAATCTGTCAAATAATACAAAGAGTACACAGTACATGTTTTGCCCTTATTGGGGCTCATCATGTGTATGCACTTTTGCATCCCCTTATGGGGATTGAGCCTTGGACGTCAGTGCCTGAGGCCATGCCTCTGATGTTGCAACACGGCAGTTGGTTCACTTATTTGATAGGGTGAAGATCAGAGTATTACATTCTTAGGTTTGACTCCAAACCTGATTATTTGGGTGGTTACTTACCAGGTAAAACTGGTTGGCCAGTCGGTAAACAATCGCAAGATTCTCTGAGTTGCCAGAAGCAGATCATAGATATGTTATACAGTATCTGTCAAATAATATATATCTAGTATATATATATATATATATATATATATATATATATATATATATACTACTCAAAAGAATTAAAGGAACACTTTTTAATCAGAGTATAGCATAAAGTCAATGAAACTTATGGGATATTAATCTGGTCAGTTAAGTAGCAGAGGGGTTGTTAATCAGTTTCAGCTGCTGTGGTGTTAATGAAATTAACAACAGATGCACTAGAGGGGCAACAATGAGATGACCCCCAAAACAGGAATGGTTTAACAGGTGGAGGCCACTGACATTTTTCCCTCCTTATCTTTTCTGACTGTTTCTTCACTAGTTTTGCATTTGGCTACAGTCAGTGTCACTACTGGTAGCATGAGGCGATACCTGGACCCTACAGAGGTTGCACAGGTAGTCCAACTTCTCCAGGATGGCACATCAATACGTGTCATTGCCAGAAGGTTTGCTGTGTCTCCCTGCACAGTCTCAAGGGCATGGAGGAGATTCTAGGAGACAAGCAGTTACTCTAGGAGAGCTGGAGAGGGCCATAGAAGGTCCATAACCCATCAGCAGGACCAGTATCTGCTCCTTTGGGCAAGGAGGAACAGGATGAGCACTGCCAGAGCCCTACAAAATGACCTCCAGCAGGCCACTGGTGTAAATGTCTCTGACCAAACAACCAGAAAGACTTCATGAGGGTGATCCGAGGGCCCCATGTCCTCTAATGGGCCCTGAGCTCACTGCCCAGCAGCATGCAGCTCGATTGACATTCGCCATAGAATACCAGAATTGGCAGATGCACCACTGGTGCCCTGTGCTTTACAGATGAGAGCAGGTTCACCCTGAGCACGTGACAGAAGTGAAAGGGTCTGGAGAAGCCATGGAGAACATTATGCTGCCTGTAACATCATTCAGCATGAGCAGTTTGGTGGTGGGTTAATGACTGTCTGTGGAGGCATATCCATGGAGGGTCACACAGACCACTACAGGCTTGACAAAGGCACCTTGGCTGCGATTAGGTATCAGGATGAAATCCTTGGACCCATTGTCAGACCCAATGCTGGTACAGTGGCTCATGGTGCACGACAATTCCTGGCCTCATGTGGTGAGAGTATGCAGGCAGTTCCTGGAGGATGAAGGAATTGATACCATTGACTGGCCACCACACTTTCCTGACCTAAATCCAATAGAACACCTCTGGGACATTATGTTTTGATCCATCCAATGCCACCAGGTTGCACCTCAGACTGTCCAGGAGCTAAGTGATGCCCTGGTCCAGATCTGGGAGGAGATCCCCACAACACCATCTGTCATCTCATTAGAAGCATGCACCGATGTTGTCAGGCATGTATACAAGAACACAGGGGCCATACAAAGTGCTGCGTACAATTTTGAGTTGCTGCAATTAAATTTTGGCAAAATGGACTAGCCTGCCACATAATTTTTTTACTCTGATTTTTGGGGGGCTTTGAATTCAGGGCTCTGTAGGTTGATCATTTTCATTTCCATCAAACGATGTGGCATCCTTTCATTCCTAACACATTACCCAGTCTATATCAGTATAGATATCCAGGAGGATTTCTTTTTCCCATTGAGATCTGATGTGTTTTCAAAGTGTTCCTTTAATTTTTTGAGCAGTTTATATATATATATATATATATATATATATATATATATATATATATATATATATATATATATATATATATATATATATACACTAATAAAAAAGGCAAAGCCCTCACTGACTGACTGACTGACTGACTGACTGACTCACTCACTCACTCACTCACTCACTCACTCATCACTAATTCTCCATTTTCCCGTGTAGGTAGAAGGCTGAAATTTGGCAGGCGCATTCCTTACAGCTTACTTACAAAGGTTGGGCAGGTTTCATTTCGAAATTCTACGCATAATGGTCATAACTGGAATCTATTTTATCGTCCATATACTATAATAGACTGCAGCTCGATGGCCGTGGGAAGCGGAGTTGTGTCTCGCGTCATCACGCCTCCCACATAATTGAGTGCCTGCCCATATAAGGTAATTATTCGCGGGTGAAGGACTGTGCTTAGCATATTCATAAGTAAAAATATCTGAATCACAAACTGATGTTAATTATATTTTGTCCATGAATACTTATTAAATAATTCCAAATAGTCTGTCCGCTTCCTTTCATAACTTTTCCAATGGTTGTGCTGCTTCCAGGCATGTATTTTCGTATTAAAGCATTTAACCAATCACATTTCAGCCATCATTTGTTGCCAGGCAGAGAGGACTTTACAATCCAAAATAAATGTCAATTAACCTGTTGCTTCAACCAATCAGATTTTGAGTTGGTGTCAGTACGGCCCTGTAGCAGGTGTACGGCGACGTCACCGTATTCAGACCCATTGATTGGATTGAAGCCGCAGGTTCAATTTTCAGCATTAGCTTCGATGGCGATAGAAAGGGACTTTTTGATGGAACTGAGGTGCACGGATAATCCGTACGACAGAGTTATTGAACTGTTTTTGAGGAAAGAGAGGAGGATGGATTTTGTTTACAAATAATCTGAATTTTTGGTGAGTAAAATGTTGCGATTTTCCTAAATAATATTGCAAGTTTATGAGTTATTATTGATGTTTTTTATGTGTGTCGCGGCTGTGGCTGCAGTAGAAAGGAACTTGTTCACCCCTGGTTTGTCTATTCAATAAAGGCATTTATTGTGGCTACAGGAGTTATCTATCTGCGATGCAGCGGCTCTTTATACTGTATTTCTGCATATTAAGATGGTTTTTATAACCATAAATTAGTTTTTGAGGGCCGGGTTGATTCAGATGGAGCAGTACTGAAGGCCTAGGTGTGAGATGCATGGTCCGCCAATGGACCAGATTATACGTAAATTTAATGAACATTACAACCCGAAAATTACCAAAACTGTAGAGACACCCATGATTAAATGAACGGTAAAAAAGTAAGAGCGAAGCGATGACTTATTGAGGCAGGCAGGCCAGAGCACAATAGCACGGGTCTCGAT